>NC_088398.1:61250643-61550643 GCF_034236695.1 Oncorhynchus nerka | reverse complement strand
CATATTATCAATCTCTTAACCAGAACCAGAAGCTGTGTGTGTGTGTGTGTGTGTATGTGTGTGTGTGTGTGTGTGTGTGTGTGTGTGTGTGTGTGTGTGTGTGTGTGTGTGTGTGTGTGTGTGTGTGTGTGTGTGTGTGTGTGTGTGTGTGTGTGTGTGTGTGTGTGTGTGTGTGTGAGTGAGTCTGTATATATTATGTCTAAGTGGGATGATTAACGTAGTATAAAGAATAGTTTTACAGAACTATTTACATATGATTTATTTAGAATTTCCTGCCGGGACACAATGAACATACACACACACAGACAAACAGGACACGCTCACACACACAGACACACACGCACACACACGCACACACACACACACACTCAATGAACTCAGATCTAAATTCAATAATGATGCACGCCTATTGTGTTTGTAATTAGTATGTTTCTACTATATTTGTAATGCGTCACATCTTTACTCAGTGTGGATATCAAAGTCAAATAATCTATTCTACTACAGTAAATGTAAACCTTTTGTAGAGGTTGATGACCTCCATACTCCCCACCACTTATTTACCCAGGACATCCTCTCTGTTAGAACATCAGTCAGTGATCTTCAGTCTCCCACCAAGAGCCCAACAAACATGTGAATATAAACAGGCCTTCTGTTCTCCTGCTATTCATCACCTCTGCCTGTTTTTGACACACACACACTCACACACACTAACAGGCATAGCAGGGAGGAGAAAGTCTTGAACCAGTCTCCCCTAATGGCTGCATCCTGTGTGTAATTCCTTGGGACCGGCTTTGTTGGTAAAATATGCCAGCACCTTGAGTGTGTGTGTTCACGTCTGTTTGTTCAGCAGGTCTATGCATATCCAGTAGCCATTAAACTCCTCTTGCGGAGTGTGTGTGGTTATGTTTGTTGCTCCCAGCCTGTCACTAGAGTGTTTCACTCTGTTCTCTCTCTCCACCCTGCTGTTCCTGCACCTGTGAGCCACCAAGGGTGTGTATGGGGGAGGGGAGAAGGGGGAGGGAGGTGGGGCACCAGGGGTGAAGAACTGATTTCAATAATGATGTTGAACCTGAGAGATTTCAGAAACACACCATTATTGAGGACACTGAGCTGCTCCAACAAAATACTATGTCAACTAACAGGTTTACAAAGTGCAATGATGGATACCTCCACCAGGAAGTTGACATCATGCTCCAGAGGATGGTAAGACTGTTGTTCAAGAGCTCTGGAATGTTATTTTATACATTTTAGATTTCTGATTTGTACAAATGTTTTGACTGATTCAATGCAGCCCGCAGGTGGTTTGAGTAAAAAAAATATATATATTTGAATTGGACGGATCCGGCCCACGGACATATACTACATAACCAAAGGTATATGGACACCTGCTCGTCGAAAATCTCATTCCAAAATCATGGGCAATAATTTGGAGTTGGTTCCACCTTTGCTTCCATAACAGCCTCCACTCTTCTGGGAAGGCTTTCCACTAAATGTTGGAACATTGCTGCATGGACTTGCTTCCATTCAGCCACAAGAGCATTAGCGAGGTCGGGTACTGATGTTAGGCGATTAGGCCTGGCTCGCACTCATCACTCCAATTCAACATTAGCTCTGTCTTCTGCTGTTTCCAAATATTAGACTCAACCCCTGTAACACTGTTTCTCACCCTCTCCCTCCTCTCTTTGAAGTGTTATTATACCTGTATTTGATTTGAGTATCAGTCATTTGATAGAAATACATCAAAGTATAGGGTACAAATGACGATAATTATTGTAATATTATGTTAGAAACAGTAGCTGATCGTCATCTATGATATATAAAGTAATTCCAAGAGTTGTGTTGTCATGACTCCCCTGTGAGGATCCAAAAGATCAGGTTACAGTGTATCAGCTCTACCGAGCTCTCTCCCGTAGGAAGGGTGGGGCTTTGATGACACCTCACGCTGAACTTAAACTATAGGCAGTAGACGGTTCCTTTTGTGGTCTAGTTTGGATGATTGGAATGTCTGTGTGCCTTATGAAGAGTTTGCCGCCCAAAAACTACAACATCAAACAATGGACACTGGGACAATATATTTCAACATCCAAATGTTGGGAATGATGACAAATGGAATATGGAAAATGAATGTCTATTTTGTGATGTCATTAAAAGTTGCATGAAGATGTCATAACGAAACCATTGTAACTTGAAGAGTTGTCATACTGTGTATATCATGTCAACATACTTTACATTGGCAGTCCGACAGATCTGGTTTTGGCGGTGAGCTGTTTTTCATGGTTCTGGTTTCAGCTCACCGCCAAAACCAGATCTGTCGGACTGCCAGATGGTGAAGCGTGATTCATCACTACAGAGAAAGAAAGCATTTCCACTGCTCCAGAGTCCAATGGCGGTGAACTTTACACCACTCCAGCCGACGCTTGGCATTGCGCAAGGTGATCTTAGGTTTGTGTGCAGTTGCTCAGCCATTTCATGAAGCTCCCGATGAACAGTTATTGTGGTGACGTTGCTTCCAGAGGCAGTTTGGAAGTTAGTAATGAGTTTTGTGCTTCAGCATTCGGCAGTCCCATTCTTAGAGCTTCTGTGGCCTACCACTTTGCGGCTGAGCCGTTGTTGCTCCCATACATTTCCACTTCACAATAACAACACTTACAGTTGGCCGGGGAAGACCTAGCAGGGCAGAACTTAGACTCAATTAATTGTTGGAAAGGTGGCCTCCTATGACAGTGCCACTTTGAAAGTCACTGAGCTCTTCAGTGAGGCTATTCTACTGCCAATGTTTGTCTATGTAGATTGAATGGCTGTGTGCTTGATTTTATACATCTGTCAGCAACGGACGTGGCTGAAATAGCAGAATGCATTAATTTGAAGAGGCGTCCACATGCTTTTGAATATGAGGTTTATGTTGACACCCCTGCTTTAAACAGTATTAGGCAAAACATTTATACAAATGTATAAAATATCATGGAAATAACCAATTGTCAGTGCAGCTCTCTGGACCTGAAGACCTGCTGCTGTTTGACATCCTTGGTTTAAAACACAGCTATCTAATTCACTAACTCAGGGATATAACTGAAGATCAAGTTCAAGTTTAATTTAGCAGTCAATTTAGCTTTCAATTCAAACTGTAACCCATGGCGTTAATTAAACCCGCACAAATTTCAGTTCTGTTTAGCTTTAATAATAAGGGTTAAGGCTAAATATAAAGTGTCATGGTGATTAATGTAAAACAGAGCACAAGACCCAGTCCTGTATAAGGTATACAGTATAAGGACTGTAACATAGTTCTGTCTTACATTTACATCATTTAGCAGGCGCTCTTATCCAGTAGTGAGTGCATACATTTTCATACTGGTCTCCTGTGGGAATCAAACCGACAATTCTGGCGTTGCAAGCACCATGCTCTATCAATTGAGACCATAGAGAGCCATCACGACAGCCATCCAGTCTCAAGTATGATCTATCCTTATTGCTGAACAAAGTGGGGGGTCTACTAAGCTATATGGAATTGTTTTAACCTCTACGGGGTCGGTGTCCCAATGTGATGATGTGACTAGAAAACATTATATATAACAGCCAACTTTCCAGGACATAGACATGTCTTATATGGGCGGAAATGTATAGTAGCTATTACAGAAAACAAAACATGCTATTGTTTGAGGATAGTTCACAACAACAAAACACTTTTGTCACGGAAACAGGTTTGATACATTCACATCTGAAGGTAAATAATGTGCTTACATTCTGTAATCTTGCTCTGATTTGTCATCCTGAGGATAGTGTAGTTTTGTTTGAAATAAACTATTTTTATATTCAAAATGGGTTCGACAGTTTAACCCTACTGCTGTCTCTGGCTCCACACCCACCCCGCCCGGCCATCTAGATGTGTGAATGTTAGTGTCTTTTCATTTTTTTGTAGGGATGCTAATGATTCATCATGTATGACATTCTTGGGAGTGTGTAAACGTAATTATTTGTATTACCATAGCATGTTTGTATATTCTCTATAGTTACAGTGCCTTGCGAAAGTATTGGTCCCCCTTGAACTTTGCGACCTTTTGCCACATTTCAGGCTTCAAACATAAAGATATAAAACTGTATTTTTTTGTGAAGAATCAACAAGTGGGACACAATCATGAAGTGGAACGACATTTATTGGATATTTCAAACTTTTTTAACAAATCAAAAACTGAAAAATTGGGCGTGCAAAATTACCCTGAACACACCATCCCCACTGTCAAACATGGTGGTGGCAGCATCATGGTTTGGGCCTGCTTTTCTTCAGCAGGGACAGGGAAGATGGTTAAAATTGATGGGAAGATGGATGGAGCCAAATACAGGACCATTCTGGAA
Source organism: Oncorhynchus nerka (assembly GCF_034236695.1). NCBI lineage: Eukaryota > Metazoa > Chordata > Actinopteri > Salmoniformes > Salmonidae > Oncorhynchus > Oncorhynchus nerka. The sequence goes on along the minus strand of NC_088398.1, from coordinate 61,546,293 downwards.
GAAAACCTGATGGAGTCTGCAAAAGACCTGAGACTGGGACGGAGATTTGTCTTCCAACAAGACAATGATCCAAAACATAAAGCAAAATCTACAATGGAATGGTTCAAAAATAAACATATCCAGGTGTTAGAATGGCCAAGTCAATGTCCAGACCTGAATCCAATCGAGAATCTGTGGAAAGAACTGAAAACTGCTGTTCACAAATGCTCTCCATTCAACCTCACTGAGCTCGAGCTGTTTTGCAAGGAGGAATGGGAAAAAAATTCAGTCTCTCGATGTGCAAAACTGATAGAGACATACCCCAAGCGACTTACAGCTGTAATCACAGCAAAAGGTGGCGCTACAAAGTATTAACTTAAGGGGGCTGAATAATTTTGCACGCCCAATTTTTCCGTTTTTGATTTGTTAAAAAAGTTTGAAATATCCAATAAATGTCGTTCCACTTCATGATTGTGTCCCACTTGTTGTTGATTCTTCACAAAAAATACAGTTTTATATCTTTATGTTTGAAGCCTGAAATGTGGCAAAAGGTCGCAAAGTTCAAGGGGGCCGAATACTTTCGCAAGGCACTGTATGTACTTGAAAATGTATAAATTGAACAATTCGGCACATTTGGGAAAACTCCTGGCAGACTTGATGCAAAATATTATGTAGTGAGGTAATTCTTCACTGGATCGGTCTGAACCTGTGCACACAAACAGCTGCCATCTTGTGGACAACATCTAAATTACACCTAGGATCCTATCTTAATGCATGGCCTTTCTCCTGCATTTCAAAGATGAACGCATATTTTTTTGTTTAAATGATCTTTTCCCAAATCTAATGTGTTATATTCTCCTACATTAATTTCACATTTCCACAAACTTTCAAAGTGTTTCCTTTCAAATGATATCAATAATATACGTACATATCCTTGCTTCAGGTTCCGAGCTAGAGGCAGCTAGATTTGTCATTTTAGGCTAAAATTGGAAAAAAAGGGTCTGATCCTCAAGAAGGTCATACTAAGAAACACTTTGCTATTTGATTTTGAATTTTAAGACACCTTCAAGTATAAACCAATAAAATAAAATATTTGATGAACATTTTTACGCATTGAATAACAGATTCACTACAAGGAACAACAGATAGTCCACCTCAAACAAATCTAAAGGAAGTTTGTTGTGAAGTGTCTGTCCTATATCTGAGAGATATAAGAAAGATCATGAAAACAGTCTCCATATATAAATCCATACGTTTTTTCAACTGGTACTTGGGGACCTTCAGAAGAGTCTTGAAGCCTGTGGGTGTCCTAGAGCAAATCAACCGACGTGTTCGTGAGAGTCTCCCCTTTCCATAGAAGGGTCATATTAGTCTGTAGCCCAAACTGTTTGGACGCTACAGACAGAAGTTGGCAGATTAGTTGTACCAACCTCAGACGAGTGGGGTTCGTAGAGCAAAATGGAGAACGTTGTGTTCTTGAGAGTTTCATCTTTCCATAGAGGAGTCATAATCATTTGTAAGCCAAACTATTTGGACGCTACAGATGATTTTGTGAGAAGACCGATTTTCGGAATGTCTCATGGTCTGACAAACACTGCTTTTGCTCTGTCATCTTTCACCGCAGCTGCGGAAGTGCGACATAGGCAGATGCGGTGGATGAGGCGAGGAAATCAACCTTAGTGGGTTTAAACTATTACCTGCACTGGTCATCCCCCCTCTCTCTCACTCTCTCCTTCCTCGCCATCTAGCTCCCTGTTTCTCAGAACTTTCCCTCTTTTCCTCAAATGTTTTCTCACTTCCTCAATGTCTCTGTACCCATTTCTCTTTGCTCCCTTCTTATTCTCTTTTCCTCATTTCACTCCCTCCCTATCTCCCCCGATTTCCTTCTTCTGTCTCTCACATCCTTCTCCCTTCCCTTCTCTCTCTCCCTCCATCTCCCCTGAGTCACCTTCACTCCCACTCTCCTCTCCTCCTCTGTGTTTTATGACTAAAAGCTGTTATTCCGCTCGGCTGCAGCCAGACTCCTCTCTGTAATATTTCATTCATCAGAACAATTAAAGCGGAACATTGGTTTCCTTGGTGATAATTAAGGAGAGAGGATCTAACCTTAGCGGCAGTGGGACACGACAGCTTGATTACTCTCACTTACCGACCTGGACCGGGCTATTCCAAGGCTATTATACATTGTCTTGTCAAGCAAATAGAGGAAAGAACCGCCATGAAATGGAGGGAGGAGGACAACTGTGTGATTGTGTGTGTGTGTGTGTGTGTGTGTGTGTGTGTGTGTGTGTGTGTGTGTGTGTGTGTGTGTGTGTGTGTGTGTGTGTGTGTGTGTGTGTGTGTGTGCGTGGTGATGTTGGACAAGTGGCCTATAATAGTAACAGGTCTAATGGAGGGTGATTCTCAACATTAGCTCTGTCTTCTGCTGTTTCCAAATATTAGACTCAACCCCTGTAACACTGTTTCTCACCCTCTCCCTCCTCTCTTTGAAGTGTTATTATACCTGTATTTGATTTGAGTATCAGTCATTTGATAGAAATACATCAAAGTATAGGGTACAAATGACGATAATTATTGTATTATTATGTTAGAAACAGTAGCTGATCGTCATCTATGACATATAAAGTAATTCCAAGAGTTGTGTTGTCATGACTCCCCTGTGAGGATCCAAAAGATCAGGTTACAGTGTATCAGCTCTACCGAGCTCTCTCCCGTGGGGAGGGTGGGGTTTTGATGACACCTCACGTTGAACTTAAACTATAGGCAGTAGACGGTTCCTTTTATGGTCTAGTTTGGATGATTGGAATGTCTGTGTGCCTTATGAAGAGTTTGCCGCCCAAAAACTACAACATCAAACAATGGACACTGGGACAATATATTTCAACATCCAAATGTTGGGAATGATGACAAATGGAATATGGAAAATGAATGTCTATTTTGTGATGTCATTAAAAGTTGCATGAAGATGTCATAACGAAACCATTGTAACTTGAAGAGTTGTCATACTGTGTATATCATGTCAACATACTTTACATTGTGTGGAAAATATCCAGGATAAAGAGAATGTTTTTGTGACGATAAGATTGTGATTTTAGTTCTCTAACGAGATCATTGTAAATTGTGATGCCTTGCCTCGTAACTAGCCACGCCCCAGGGAACCCAGAGAGTGTGTCAGCATGCCGTTTCTAAGAAGGTGAATTTAAGTAGGACCATCCGGTTATTCTCTTCAAATCATCATGTCCTACACTGCTTTCATTACCACTCTGGAATCATCGACACGGCTGATTAGCAGTCCTCAGGAGACCACTCTTCCAGAATGAGTGCAAGTAAACAGACAACTAAGAAGGACAGTGTGACATCTTATGGACAATCAAAGACTTACACCACAGAACGAAGGAGAAGGCAATCCGAAATAAGAAGCCTAATCGAACCCTCCTCACCAAGTGCAACCTGGCCCACGAAGGCCTGGGCCCAACAGAGATACCCGACGAAGAACTTCAACACGTAAATACATGCATTACTTCTTACCCATAAGAGCGGCAGTTCGGGGCAAGGTATTAGGCGTGTTGCTTATCTCTCTCTCTTTAACTCTCCATCTTGTGTAACAAGTGTCATATTGTATTAATCCGCTAGGGACTTGTTGTCATCGTATTACGTTTCTAATCAATAACCTATTCTGTGTGTGTGTGTGTGTGTGTGTGTGTGTGTGTGTGTGTGTGTGTGTGTGTGTGTGTGTGTGTGTGTGTGTGTGTGTGTACGTGTGTGTACGTGTGTGTACGTGTGTGTGTGTATCTTGTGTTATCATTTAGCTTGTTACTAAATAAATTATCAATTAGATTTGTTTGGTACGGAATGATCAGTGAGACCCAGGTTTGTACAGATTTATGGAGTCTACGATGTTCAGAATGAGACTGATATGAGGAAATGGTTCATTAGTGACTGGTATGATATCTATATATTCTTGAGTTAATTTGAGACACAGTAACTCATTAAACAAACCTTTCACGTGGTGCCCCAAATTCCTAATGAGTTAATTGTTACGTGATTCATTTAATCATATAATAATTAAATGTCGTAGGTAATTATTCGATAAATAGCAGTCATCACATTAATGATAGTCACATCACGACAGTATCCTCTATGTGTGCTTGGTAAACTACTACATCAACAGACTGGTAGATCAGAGGGGTGGAAAACTCTTTAAGCAACATCTGTGGGCGACCACTGCTGGTCAATTTCATTCCTAAAGATCTCATGTTGTAGCAATTATGCCAAAGTAAGAGCTATTATGCCATGTAATGAGCCATAGCATTGGCTAATCTGCCTCACTATGGCTGTGTCAGGCCTGTCACTTTTACTGAGTTTAAATGTGGACATGGTTATCATAGAGTATGCACTTGTTACTGTTAGAAAGTGTTTTATTTGGCGAATTCTTTATAAAACATTTTCCAAATCAGTTCAGTCAGGCCTGAGTGATGTACACAGGTGTGTGTGTGTGTGTGTGTGTGTGTGTGTGTGTGTGTGTGTGTGTGTGTGTGTCAGCACTGTCAGTCTAGGGCTAATTCCCTGTGTTTACCTCCTCTGAAGATTCAGCCAATCAATCAATCCCACATAACCTATTCAAGGTTGCGACACGGGGATCAACCAATAAAAGAGCTGTTTGATCTTGACCTCCAGAGAATGAACCTCCTCTGTCTGTGTATGGGCTTGCATGCGTGCCTGCACTACCTCTAAACCAGAAGAAAACAAACAGACCTTTTCTGGATGTAAATGCTGTTGAACTTCTGTGTGCTGTTTTGACCTTTGACCTCACACAACACTAAACAGTAAACACTAAACACACTCTTTCGCAGGGACAAGCTGAGATAAAATGCTTCCATTCTTCTTTTATAGTCTGTAAAGTGACATTTTACAAGCGACGCTGCTTACATCTAAATAGTAATCACCTAGAACCTGAGACGCTTCAGTTGGTTAATGATGAAAAGCAGTAAGGAAGCAGAGAAATCTACTGCTAATTCAATGCTTTAATGAGCCTGGTAATTAGAACAAAATGTTAATGAACAGTAAGTATTAAGACTCAGTGAGCGTGTGTGTATGTATATGTGCGTGTGTGTATGTATATGTGCGTGTGTGCGTGCTTGCATACATGTGTTCCTGCTTGTGTTCGTGCGTATGTGTGTGTGTGTGATCCATCAAGGTGGCTGGTTGTTTCCAGCTCAACTCATTGGAATGGGACAGCAGTAAGTCATTATCAGCCCATAGACAGATAGGAGTGATGGTGAACTCTGGATATGACACTGAAAATTTGACACACATTTACTTGAAGAACAGTGCAGATTCAAAGTTTGGTAACAGCAGTTGCAACCCTGTAGCTTCCCAAGTTGCTCAGTGGTCTACACTGGACTGCATTGCAGTGCTAGCTGTGCCACAAGAGACTCTGGGTTGGAGTACAGGCTCTGTTGCAGCTGGCCGTGACTGTGAGACCCATGGGGTGGTGCATCAATGGCCCGTGACTGTGAGACCCATGGGGTGGTGCACAATGGCCCGTGACTGTGAGACCCATGGGGTGGTGCATCATTGGCCCGTGACTGTGAGACCCATGGGGTGGTGCATCATTGGCCCGTGACTGTGAGACCCATGGGGTGGTGCACAATGGCCCGTGACTGTGAGACCCATGGGGTGGTGCATCATTGGCCCGTGACTGTGAGACCCATGGGGTGGTGCATCATTGGCCCGTGACTGTGAGACCCATGGGGTGGTGCATCATTGGCCCGTGACTGTGAGACCCATGGGGTGGTGCATCATGGCATGACTGTGAGACCCATGGGTGGTGCACAATGGCCCGTGACTGTGAGACCCATGGGGTGGTGCATCATTGGCCCGTGACTGTGAGACCCATGGGGTGGTGCATCATTGGCCCGTGACTGTGAGACCCATGGGTGGTGCATCATTGGCCCGTGACTGTGAGACCCATGGGGTGGTGCACAATGGCCCGTGACTGTGAGACCCATGGGGTGGTGCACAATGGCCCGTGACTGTGAGACCCATGGGGTGGTGCACAATGGCCCGTGACTGTTAGACCCATGGGGTGGTGCACAATGGCCCGTGACTGTGAGACCCATGGGGTGGTGCACAATGGCCCGTGACTGTGAGACCCATGGGGTGGTGCATCAATGGCCCGTGACTGTGAGACCCATGGGGTGGTGGACTGTGAGACCCATGGGGTGGTGCACAATGGCCCGTGACTGTGAGACCCATGGGGTGGTGCACAATGGCCCGTGACTGTGAGACCCATGGGGTGGTGCATGGCACAATGGAGACCCATGGGGTGGTGCACAATGGCCCGTGACTGTGAGACCCATGGGGTGGTGCACAATGGCCCGTGACTGTGAGACCCATGGGGTGGTGCATCATTGGGCCCGTGACTGTGAGACCCATGGGTGGTGCACAATGGCCCGTGACTGTGAGACCCATGGGGTGGTGCATCATTGGCCCGTGACTGTGAGACCCATGGGGTGGTGCACAATGGCCCGTGAAGACCCATGGGGTGGCATCATTGGCCCGTGACTGTGAGACCCATGGGGTGGTGCACATGGCCCGTGACTGTGAGACCCATGGGGTGGTGCACCAGACTGGCCCGTGACTGTGAGACCCATGGGGTGGTGCATCATTGGCCCGTGACTGTGAGACCCATGGGGTGGTGCACATGGCCCGTGACTGTGAGACCCATGGGGTGGTGCACAATGGCCCGTGACTGTGAGACCCATGGGGTGGTGCATCATTGGCCCGTGACTGTGAGACCCATGGGGTGGTGCATCATTGGCCCGTGACTGTGAGACCCATGGGGTGGTGCATCATTGGCCCGTGACTGTGAGACCCATGGGGTGGTGCACAATGGCCCGTGACTGTGAGACCCATGGGGTGGTGCACAATGGCCCGTGACTGTGAGACCCATGGGGTGGTGCACAATGGCCCGTGACTGTGAGACCCATGGGGTGGTGCACTTGCATCATTGGCCCGTGACTGTGAGACCCATGGGGTGGTGCATCAATGGCCACTGTGAGACCCATGGGGTGGTGCACAATGGCCCGTGACTGTGAGACCCATGGGGTGGTGCACAATGGCCCGTGACTGAGACCCATGGGGTGGTGCATCATTGGCCCGTGACTGTGAGACCCATGGGGTGGTACAATGGCCCGTGACTGTGAGACCCATGGGTGGTGCATCATGGCCCGTGACTGTGAGACCCATGGGGTGGTGCACAATGGCCCGTGACTGTGAGACCCATGGGGTGGTGCACAATGGCCCGTGACTGTGAGACCCATGGGGTGGTGCATCAATGGCCCGTGACTGTGAGACCCATGGGTGGTGCATCATTGGCCCGTGACTGTGAGACCCATGGGGTGGTGCATCAATGGCCCGTGACTGTGAGACCCATGGGGTGGTGCATCATTGGCCCGGACTGTAAGACCCATGGGTGGTGCATCATGGCCCGTGACTGTGAGACCCATGGGTGGTGCACAATTCGGCCCGTGACTGTGAGACCCATGGGGTGGTGCACATTGGCCCGTGACTGTGAGACCCATGGGGTGGTGCACAATGAGACCCATGGGGTGGTGCACAATGGCCCGTGACTGTGAGACCCATGGGGTGGTGCATCATTGGCCCGTGACTGTGAGACCCATGGGGTGGTGCATCAATGGCCCGTGACTGTGAGACCCATGGGGTGGTGCACAATGGCCCGTGACTGTGAGACCCATGGGGTGGTGCACAATGGCCCGTGACTGTGAGACCCATGGGGTGGTGCAATGGCCCGTGACTGTGAGACCCATGGGGTGGTGCATCATGGCTGACTGTGAGACCCATGGGGTGGTGCATCATTGGCCCGTGACTGTGAGACCCATGGGGTGGTGCAGACCCATGGGGTGGTGCACAATGGCCCGTGACTGTGAGACCCATGGGGTGGTGCACAATGGCCCGTGACTGTGAGACCCATGGGGTGGTGCATCAATGGCCCGTGACTGTGAGACCCATGGGGTGGTGCATCATGGCCCGTGACTGTGAGACCCATGGGGTGGTGCACAATGGCCCGTGACTGTTAGACCCATGGGGTGGTGCACAATGGCCCGTGACTGTGAGACCCATGGGGTGGTGCACAATGGCCCGTGACTGTGAGACCCATGGGGTGGTGCATCAATGGCCCGTGACTGTGAGACCCATGGGGTGGTGCACAATGGCCCGTGACTGTGAGACCCATGGGGTGGTGCACATTGGCCCGTGACTGTGAGACCCATGGGGTGGTGCACAATGGCCCGTGACTGTGAGACCCATGGGGTGGTGCACAATGGCCCGTGACTGTGAGACCCATGGGGTGGTGCACAATGGCCCGTGACTGTGAGACCCATGGGGTGGTGCACAATGGCCCGTGACTGTGAGACCCATGGGTGGTGCACCATGGCCCGTGACTGTGAGACCCATGGGGTGGTGCACAATGGCCCGTGACTGTGAGACCCATGGGGTGGTGCACAATGGCCCGTGACTGTGAGACCCATGGGGTGGTGCACAATGGCCCGCTGTGAGACCGGGTGGTGCACAATGGCCCGTGACTGTGAGACCCATGGGGTGGTGCATCATTGGCCCGTGACTGTGAGACCCATGGGGTGGTGCACAATGGCCCGTGACTGTGAGACCCATGGGGTGGTGCATCATTGGCCCGTGACTGTGAGACCCATGGGGTGGTGCACAATGGCCCGTGACTGTGAGACCCATGGGGTGGTGCACAATGGCCCGTGACTGTGAGACCCATGGGGTGGTGCATCAATGGCCCGTGACTGTGAGACCCATGGGGTGGTGCACAATGGCCCGTGACTGTGAGACCCATGGGGTGGTGCACCAATGGCCCGTGACTGTGAGACCCATGGGGTGGTGCACAATGGCCCGTGACTGTGAGACCCATGGGGTGGTGCATCAATGGCCCGTGACTGTGAGACCCATGGGGTGGTGCACAATGGCCCGTGACTGTGAGACCCATGGGGTGGTGCATCAATGGCCCGTGACTGTGAGACCCATGGGGTGGTGCACAATGGCCCGTGACTGTGAGACCCATGGGGTGGTGCACAATGGCCCGTGACTGTGAGACCCATGGGGTGGTGCACAATGGCCCGTGACTGTGAGACCCATGGGGTGGTGCATCATTGGCCCGTGACTGTGAGACCCATGGGGTGGTGCACAATGGCCCGTGACTGTGAGACCCATGGGGTGGTGCACAATGGCCCGTGACTGTGAGACCCATGGGGTGGTGCACAATGGCCCGTGACTGTGAGACCCATGGGGTGGTGCATCAATGGCCCGTGACTGGAGACCCATGGGGTGGTGCACAATGGCCCGTGACTGTGAGACCCATGGGGTGGTGCATCAATGGCCCGTGACTGTGAGACCCATGGGGTGGTGCACAATGGCCCGTGACTGTGAGACCCATGGGGTGGTGCACAATGGCCCGTGACTGTGAGACCCATGGGGTGGTGCACAATGGCCCGTGACTGTGAGACCCATGGGGTGGTGCACCAATGGCCCGTGACTGTGAGACCCATGGGGTGGTGAATGGCCCGTGACTGTGAGACCCATGGGGTGGTGCACAATGGCCCGTGACTGAGACCCATGGGGTGGTGCACAATGGCCCGTGACTGTGAGACCCATGGGGTGGTGCACAATGGCCCGTGACTGTGAGACCCATGGGGTGGTGCATCAATGGCCCGTGACTGTGAGACCCATGGGGTGGTGCACAATGGCCCGTGACTGTGAGACCCATGGGGTGGTGCATCATTGGCCCGTGACTGTGAGACCCATGGGGTGGTGCACAATGGCCCGTGACTGTGAGACCCATGGGGTGGTGCACAATGGCCCGTGACTGTGAGACCCATGGGGTGGTGCACAATGGCCCGTGACTGTGAGACCCATGGGGTGGTGCACAATGGCCCGTGACTGTGAGACCCATGGGGTGGTGCACAATGGCCCGTGACTGTGAGACCCATGGGGTGGTGCACAATGGCCCGTGACTGTGAGACCCATGGGGTGGTGCACAATGGCCCGTGACTGTGAGACCCATGGGGTGGTGCACCAATGGCCCGTGACTGTGAGACCCATGGGGTGGTGCACAATGGCCACTGTGAGACCCATGGGGTGGTGCACAATGGCCCGTGACTGTGAGACCCATGGGGTGGTGCACAATGGCCCGTGACTGTGAGACCCATGGGGTGGTGCACAATGGCCCGTGACTGTGAGACCCATGGGGTGGTGCACAATGGCCCGTGACTGTGAGACCCATGGGGTGGTGCACAATGGCCCGTGACTGTGAGACCCATGGGGTGGTGCACAATGGCCCGTGACTGTGAGACCCATGGGGAGGTGCATCAATGGCCCGTGACTGTGAGACCCATGGGGTGGTGCACAATGGCCCGTGACTGTGAGACCCATGGGGTGGTGCATCAATGGCCCGTGACTGTGAGACCCATGGGGTGGTGCATCAATGGCCCGTGACTGTGAGACCCATGGGGTGGTGCACAATGGCCCGTGACTGTGAGACCCATGGGGTGGTGCACAATGGCCCGTGACTGTGAGACCCATGGGGTGGTGCACCAATGGCCCGTGACTGTGAGACCCATGGGGTGGTGCACAATGGCCCGTGACTGTGAGACCCATGGGGTGGTGCACCAATGGCCCGTGACTGTGAGACCCATGGGTGGTGCACAATGGCCCGTGACTGTGAGACCCATGGGGTGGTGCACCAATGGCCCGTGACTGTGAGACCCATGGGTGGTGCACAATGGCCCGTGACTGTGAGACCCATGGGGTGGTGCACATGGCCCGTGACTGTGAGACCCATGGGGTGGTGCACAATGGCCCGTGACTGTGAGACCCATGGGGTGGTGCACAATGGCTGACGTGACTGTGAGACCCATGGGGTGGTGCACAATGGCCCGTGACTGTGAGACCCATGGGGTGGTGCACAATGGCCCGTGACTGTGAGACCCATGGGTGGTGCATCAATGGCCCGTGACTGTGAGACCCATGGGGTGGTGCAGGCCCGTGACTGTGAGACCCATGGGGTGGTGCACAATGGCCCGTGACTGTGAGACCCATGGGGTGGTGCATCAATGGCCCGTGACTGTGAGACCCATGGGGTGGTGCACAATGGCCCGTGACTGTGAGACCCATGGGGTGGTGCATCAATGGCCCGTGACTGTGAGACCCATGGGGTGGTGCACAATGGCCCGTGACTGTGAGACCCATGGGGTGGTGCACAATGGCCCGTGACTGTGAGACCCATGGGGTGGTGCACAATGGCCCGTGACTGTGAGACCCATGGGGTGGTGCACAATGGCCCGTGACTGTGAGACCCATGGGGTGGTGCACAATGGCCCGTGACTGTGAGACCCATGGGGTGGTGCACAATGGCCCGTGACTGTGAGACCCATGGGGTGGTGCACCAATGGCCCGTGACTGTGAGACCCATGGGGTGGTGCACAATGGCCCGTGACTGTGAGACCCATGGGGTGGTGCACAATGGCCCGTGACTGTGAGACCCATGGGGTGGTGCACAATGGCCCGTGACTGTGAGACCCATGGGGTGGTGCATCATTGGCCCGTGACTGTGAGACCCATGGGGTGGTGCATCAATGGCCCGTGACTGTGAGACCCATGGGGTGGTGCATCAATGGCCCGTGACTGTGAGACCCATGGGGTGGTGCACAATGGCCCGTGACTGTGAGACCCATGGGGTGGTGCACAATGGCCCGTGACTGTGAGACCCATGGGGTGGTGCACAATGGCCCGTGACTGTGAGACCCATGGGGTGGTGCACAATGGCCCGTGACTGTGAGACCCATGGGGTGGTGCACAATGGCCCGTGACTGTGAGACCCATGGGGTGGTGCACAATGGCCCGTGACTGTGAGACCCATGGGGTGGTGCACCAATGGCCCGTGACTGTGAGACCCATGGGGTGGTGCACAATGGCCCGTGACTGTGAGACCCATGGGGTGGTGCACAATGGCACTGTGAGACCCATGGGGTGGTGCATCAGAGACCTTTTATGGCCCGTGACTGTGAGACCCATGGGGTGGTGCACAATGGCCCGTGACTGTGAGACCCATGGGGTGGTGCATCAATGGCCCGTGACTGTGAGACCCATGGGTGGTGCATCAATGGCCCGTGACTGTGAGACCCATGGGGTGGTGCACAATGGCCCGTGACTGTGAGACCCATGGGGTGGTGCATCAATGGCCCGTGACTGTGAGACCCATGGGGTGGTGCACAATGGCCCGTGACTGTGAGACCCATGGGGTGGTGCACAATGGCCCGTGACTGTGAGACCCATGGGGTGGTGCACAATGGCCCGTGACTGTGAGACCCATGGGGTGGTGCACAATGGCCCGTGACTGTGAGACCCATGGGTGGTGCACCAATGGCCCGTGACTGTGAGACCCATGGGGTGGTGCACCAATGGCCCGTGACTGTGAGACCCATGGGACCTATGGGTGGTGCATCAATGGCCACGTGACTGTGAGACCCATGGGGTGGTGCACAATGGCCCGTGACTGTGAGACCCATGGGTGGTGCACAATGGCCCGTGACTGTGACCCATGGGGTGGTGCATCAATGGCCCGTGACTGTGAGACCCATGGGGTGGTGCACAATGGCCCGTGACTGTGAGACCCATGGGGTGGTGCACCAATGGCCCGTGACTGTGAGACCCATGGGGTGGTGCACAATGGCCCGTGACTGTGAGACCCATGGGGTGGTGCATCAATGGCCCGTGACTGTGAGACCCATGGGGTGGTGCACAATGGCCCGTGACTGTGAGACCCATGGGGTGGTGCACAATGGCCCGTGACTGTGAGACCCATGGGGTGGTGCACAATGGCCCGTGACTGTGAGACCCATGGGGTGGTGCACAATGGCCCGTGTGGGTGCTGTGAGACCCATGGGGTGGTGCACAATGGCCCGTGACTGTGAGACCCATGGGGTGGTGCACAATGGCCCCATGGGGTGGTGCACAATGGCCCGTGAGACCCATGGGGTGGTGCACAATGGCCCGTGACTGTGAGACCCATGGGGTGGTGCACCAATGGCCCGTGACTGAGACCCATGGGGTGGTGCACAATGGCCCGTGACTGTGAGACCCATGGGGTGGTGCACAATGGCCCGTGACTGTGAGACCCATGGGGTGGTGCACAATGGCCCGTGACTGTGAGACCCATGGGGTGGTGCATCAATGGCCCGTGACTGTGAGACCCATGGGGTGGTGCACAATGGCCCGTGACTGAGACCCATGGGGTGGTGCACAATGGCCCGTGACTGTGAGACCCATGGGGTGGTGCACAATGGCCCGTGACTGTGAGACCCATGGGGAGGTGCACATGGCCCGTGACTGTGAGACCCATGGGGTGGTGCACAATGGCCCGTGACTGTGAGACCCATGGGGTGGTGCACCAATGGCCCGTGACTGTGAGACCCATGGGGTGGTGCACAATGGCCCGTGACTGTGAGACCCATGGGGTGGTGCACAATGGCCCGTGACTGAGACCCATGGGGTGGTGCACAATGGCCCTGTGAGACTGGGGTGAGAATGGCCATGGGGTGGTGCACAATGGCCCGTGACTGTGAGACCCATGGGGTGGTGCACAATGGCCCGTGACTGTGAGACCCATGGGGTGGTGCACAATGGCCCGTGACTGTGAGACCCATGGGGTGGTGCACAATGGCCCGTGACTGCCCATGGGGTGGTGCACAATGGCCGTGACTGTGAGACCCATGGGGTGGTGCACAATGGCCCGTGACTGTGAGACCCATGGGGTGGTGCACAATGGCCCGTGACTGTGAGACCCATGGGGTGGTGCACCAATGGCCCGTGACTGTGAGACCCATGGGGTGGTGCATCAATGGCCCGTGACTGTGAGACCCATGGGGTGGTGCACCAATGGCCCGTGACTGTGAGACCCATGGGGTGGTGCACAATGGCCCGTGACTGTGAGACCCATGGGTGGTGCACAATGGCCCGTGACTGTGAGACCCATGGGGTGGTGCACAATGGCCCGTGACTGTGAGACCCATGGGGTGGTGCACAATGGCCCGTGACTGTGAGACCCATGGGGTGGTGCACAATGGCCCGTGACTGTGAGACCCATGGGGTGGTGCACAATGGCCCGTGACTGTGAGACCCATGGGGTGGTGCACCAATGGCCCGTGACTGTGAGACCCATGGGGTGGTGCACAATGGCCCGTGACTGTGAGACCCATGGGGTGGTGCACAATGGCCCGTGACTGTGAGACCCATGGGGTGGTGCATCAATGGCCCGTGACTGTGAGACCCATGGGGTGGTGCACAATGGCCCGTGACTGTGAGACCCATGGGGTGGTGCATCATTGGCCCGTGACTGTGAGACCCATGGGGTGGTGCATCAATGGCCCGTGACTGTGAGACCCATGGGGTGGTGCACAATGGCCCGTGACTGTGAGACCCATGGGGTGGTGCACAATGGCCCGTGACTGTGAGACCCATGGGGTGGTGCATCAATGGCCCGTGACTGTGAGACCATGGGGTGGTGCACAATGGCCCGTGACTGAGACCCATGGGGTGGTGCACCAATGGCCCGTGACTGTGAGACCCATGGGTGGTGCACAATGGCCCGTGACTGTGAGACCCATGGGGTGGTGCACAATGGCCCGCACCCATGGGGTGGTGCATCAATGGCCCGTGACTGTGAGACCCATGGGGTGGTGCACAATGGCCCGTGACTGTGAGACCCATGGGGTGGTGCACCAATGGCCCGTGACTGTGAGACCCATGGGGTGGTGCACAATGGCCCGTGACTGTGAGACCCATGGGTGGTGCACCAATGGCCCGTGACTGTGAGACCCATGGGGAGGTGCACAATGGCCCGTGACTGTGAGACCCATGGGGTGGTGCACCAATGGCCCGTGACTGTGAGACCCATGGGGTGGTGCACAATGGCCCGTGACTGTGAGACCCATGGGGTGGTGCACAATGGCCCGTGACTGTGAGACCCATGGGGTGGTGCACAATGGCCCGTGACTGTGAGACCCATGGGGTGGTGCATCAATGGCCCGTGACTGTGAGACCCATGGGGTGGTGCACAATGGCCCGTGACTGTGAGACCCATGGGGTGGTGCACCAATGGCCCGTGACTGTGAGACCCATGGGGTGGTGCACAATGGCCCGTGACTGTGAGACCCATGGGGTGGTGCACAATGGCCCGTGACTGTGAGACCCATGGGGTGGTGCACCAATGGCTCGTGACTGTGAGACCCATGGGGTGGTGCACAATGGCCCGTGACTGTGAGACCCAATGGCCCGTGACTGTGAGACCCATGGGGTGGTGCATCAATGGCCCGTGACTGTGAGACCCATGGGGTGGTGCACAATGGCCCGTGACTGAGAGACCCATGGGGTGGTGCACAATGGCCCGTGACTGTGAGACCCATGGGGTGGTGCACAATGGCCCGTGACTGTGAGACCCATGGGTGGTGCACCAATGGCCCGTGACTGTGAGACCCATGGGGTGGTGCACAATGGCCCGTGACTGTGAGACCCATGGGGTGGTGCACAATGGCCCGTGACTGTGAGACCCATGGGGTGGTGCACAATGGCCCGTGACTGTGAGACCCATGGGGTGGTGCACAATGGCCCGTGACTGTGAGACCCATGGGGTGGTGCACCAATGGCCCGTGACTGTGAGACCCATGGGGTGGTGCACAATGGCCCGTGACTGTGAGACCCATGGGGTGGTGCACAATGGCCCGTGACTGTGAGACCCATGGGGTGGTGCACAATGGCCCGTGACTGTGAGACCCATGGGGTGGTGCACCAATGGCCCGTGACTGTGAGACCCATGGGGCCCGTGACTGTGAGACCCATGTGGTGCACAATGGCCCGTGACTGTGAGACCCATGGGGTGGTGCACAATGGCCCGTGACTGTGAGACCCATGGGGTGGTGCACAATGGCCCGTGACTGTGAGACCCATGGGGTGGTGCACAATGGCCCGTGACTGTGAGACCCATGGGGTGGTGCACCAATGGCCCGTGACTGTGAGACCCATGGGGTGGTGCACAATGGCCCGTGACTGTGAGACCCATGGGGTGGTGCACAATGGCCCGTGACTGTGAGACCCATGGGGTGGTGCACAATGGCCCGTGACTGTGAGACCCATGGGGTGGTGCACCAATGGCCCGTGACTGTGAGACCCATGGGGTGGTGCACAATGGCCCGTGACTGTGAGACCCATGGGGTGGTGCACCAATGGCCCGTGACTGTGAGACCCATGAGACCCCGTGGGGTGGTGCACAATGGCCCGTGACTGAGACCCATGGGGTGGTGCACAATGGCCCGTGACTGTGAGACCCATGGGGTGGTGCACAATGGCCCGTGACTGTGAGACCCATGGGGTGGTGCACAATGGCCCGTGACTGTGAGACCCATGGGGTGGTGCACAATGGCCCGTGACTGTGAGACCCATGGGGTGGTGCACAATGGCCCGTGACTGTGAGACCCATGGGTGGTGCACCAATGGCCCGTGACTGTGAGACCCATGGGGTGGTGCACAATGGCCCGTGACTGTGAGACCCATGGGTGGTGCACAATGGCCCGTGACTGTGAGACCCATGGGGTGGTGCACAATGGCCCGTGACTGTGAGACCCATGGGGTGGTGCACAATGGCCCGTGACTGTGAGACCCATGGGGTGGTGCACAATGGCCCGTGACTGTGAGACCCATGGGGTGGTGCACCAATGGCCCGTGACTGTGAGACCCATGGGGTGGTGCACAATGGCCCGTGACTGAGACCCATGGGGTGGTGCACAATGGCCCGTGACTGTGAGACCCATGGGGTGGTGCACAATGGCCCGTGACTGTGAGACCCATGGGGTGGTGCACAATGGCCCGTGACTGTGAGACCCATGGGGTGGTGCACAATGGCCCGTGACTGTGAGACCCATGGGGTGGTGCACCAATGGCCCGTGACTGTGAGACCCATGGGGTGGTGCACAATGGCCCGTGACTGTGAGACCCATGGGTGGTGCACCAATGGCCCGTGACTGTGAGACCCATGGGGTGGTGCACAATGGCCCGTGACTGGAGACCCATGGGGTGGTGCATCAATGGCCCGTGACTGTGAGACCCATGGGGTGGTGCATCAATGGCCCGTGACTGTGAGACCCATGGGGTGGTGGTGCACAATGGCCCGTGACTGTGAGACCCATGGGGTGGTGCACCAATGGCCCGTGACTGTGAGACCCATGGGGTGGTGCACAATGGCCCGTGACTGTGAGACCCATGGGGTGGTGCACCAATGGCCCGTGACTGTGAGACCCATGGGGTGGTGCACAATGGCCCGTGACTGTGAGACCCATGGGGTGGTGCACCAATGGCCCGTGACTGTGAGACCATGGGGAGGTGCACAATGGCCCGTGAGAGACCCATGGGGTGGTGCATCAATGGCCCGTGACTGTGAGACCCATGGGGTGGTGCATCATTGGCCCGTGACTGTGAGACCCATGGGGTGGTGCATCAATGGCCCGTGACTGTGAGACCCATGGGGTGGTGCACAATGGCCCGTGACTGTGAGACCCATGGGGTGGTGCACAATGGCCCGTGACTGTGAGACCCATGGGGTGGTGCACAATGGCCCGTGACTGTGAGACCCATGGGGTGGTGCACAATGGCCCGTGACTGTGAGACCCATGGGGTGGTGCACCAATGGCCCGTGACTGTGAGACCCATGGGGTGGTGCACAATGGCCCGTGACTGTGAGACCCATGGGGTGGTGCACCAATGGCCCGTGACTGTGAGACCCATGGGGAGGTGCACAATGGCCCGTGACTGTGAGACCCATGGGGTGGTGCACCAATGGCCCGTGACTGTGAGACCCATGGGGTGGTGCACAATGGCCCGTGACTGTGAGACCCATGGGGTGGTGCACAATGGCCCGTGACTGTGAGACCCATGGGGTGGTGCACCAATGGCCCGTGACTGTGAGACCCATGGGGTGGTGCACAATGGCCCGTGACTGGAGACCCATGGGGTGGTGCACCAATGGCCCGTGACTGTGAGACCCATGGGGTGGTGCACAATGGCCCGTGACTGTGAGACCCATGGGGTGGTGCACCAATGGCCCGTGACTGTGAGACCCATGGGGTGGTGCACAATGGCCCGTGACTGTGAGACCCATGGGGTGGTGCATCATTGGCCCGTGACTGTGAGACCCATGGGGTGGTGCATCAATGGCCCGTGACTGTGAGACCCATGGGGTGGTGCATCATTGGCCCGTGACTGTGAGACCCATGGGGTGGTGCACAATGGCCCGTGACTGTGAGACCCATGGGGTGGTGCACCAATGGCCCGTGACTGTGAGACCCATGGGGTGGTGCACAATGGCCCGTGACTGTGAGACCCATGGGGTGGTGCACCAATGGCCCGTGACTGTGAGACCCATGGGGTGGTGCACAATGGCCCGTGACTGTGAGACCCATGGGGTGGTGCACCAATGGCCCGTGACTGTGAGACCCATGGGGAGGTGCACAATGGCCCGTGACTGTGAGACCCATGGGGTGGTGCATCAATGGCCCGTGACTGTGAGACCCATGGGGTGGTGCACAATGGCCCGTGACTGTGAGACCCATGGGGTGGTGCACCAATGGCCCGTGACTGTGAGACCCATGGGGTGGTGCACCAATGGCCCGTGACTGTGAGACCCATGGGGGTGCACAATGGCCCGTGACTGTGAGACCCATGGGGTGGTGCATCAATGGCCCGTGACTGTGAGACCCATGGGGTGGTGCACAATGGCCCGTGACTGTGAGACCCATGGGGTGGTGCACAATGGCCCGTGACTGTGAGACCCATGGGGTGGTGCACAATGGCCCGTGACTGTGAGACCCATGGGGTGGTGCACAATGGCCCGTGACTGGGGTGGTGCACAATGAGACCCATGGGGTGGTGCACAATGGCCCGTGACTGTGAGACCCATGGGGTGGTGCACCAATGGCCCGTGACTGTGAGACCCATGGGGTGGTGCACCAATGGCCCGTGACTGTGAGACCCATGGGGTGGTGCACAATGGCCCGTGACTGTGAGACCCATGGGGTGGTGCACCAATGGCCCGTGACTGTGAGACCCATGGGGAGGTGCACAATGGCCCGTGACTGTGAGACCCATGGGGTGGTGCATCAATGGCCCGGACTGAGACCCATGGGGTGGTGCATCATTGGCCCGAGAGACCCATGGGGTGGTGCATCAATGGCCCGTGACTGTGAGACCCATGGGGTGGTGCATAATGGCCCGTGACTGTGAGACCCATGGGGTGGTGCACAATGGCCCGTGACTGTGAGACCCATGGGGTGGTGCACAATGGCCCGTGACTGTGAGACCCATGGGGTGGTGCACAATGGCCCGTGACTGTGAGACCCATGGGGTGGTGCACCAATGGCCCGTGACTGTGAGACCCATGGGGTGGTGCACAATGGCCCGTGACTGTGAGACCCATGGGGTGGTGCACCAATGGCCCGTGACTGTGAGACCCATGGGGAGGTGCACAATGGCCCGTGACTGTGAGACCCATGGGGTGGTGCACCAAGGGCCGTGACTGTGAGACCCATGGGGTGGTGCACAATGGCCCGTGACTGTGAGACCCATGGGGTGGTGCACAATGGCCCGTGACTGTGAGACCCATGGGGTGGTGCACCAATGGCCCGTGACTGTGAGACCCATGGGGTGGTGCACAATGGCCCGTGACTGTGAGACCCATGGGGTGGTGCACCAATGGCCCGTGACTGTGAGACCCATGGGGTGGTGCACAATGGCCCGTGACTGTGAGACCCATGGGGTGGTGCACCAATGGCCCGTGACTGTGAGACCCATGGGGAGGTGCACAATGGCCCGTGACTGTGAGACCCATGGGGTGGTGCATCATTGGCCCGTGACTGTGAGACCCATGGGGTGGTGCATCAATGGCCCGTGACTGTGAGAACCATGGGGTGGTGCATCATTGGCCCGTGACTGTGAGACCCAAGGGGTGGTGCACAATGGCCCGTGACTGTGAGACCCATGGGGTGGTGCACCAATGGCCCGTGACTGTGAGACCCATGGGGTGGTGCACAATGGCCCGTGACTGTGAGACCCATGGGGTGGTGCACCAATGGCCCGTGACTGTGAGACCCATGGGGTGGTGCACAATGGCCCGTGACTGTGAGACCCATGGGGTGGTGCACCAATGGCCCGTGACTGTGAGACCCATGGGGAGGTGCACAATGGCCCGTGACTGTGAGACCCATGGGGTGGTGCATCAATGGCCCGTGACTGTGAGACCCAAGGGGTGGTGCACAATGGCCCGTGACTGTGAGACCCATGGGGTGGTGCACAATGGCCCGTGACTGTGAGACCCATGGGGTGGTGCACCAATGGCCCGTGACTGTGAGACCCATGGGGTGGTGCATCATTGGCCCGTGACTGTGAGACCCATGGGGTGGTGCATCAATGGCCCGTGACTGTGAGACCCATGGGGTGGTGCATCAATGGCCCGTGACTGTGAGACCCATGGGGTGGTGCACAATGGCCCGTGACTGTGAGACCCATGGGGTGGTGCACCAATGGCCCTGTGAGACCCATGGGGTGGTGCACAATGGCCCGTGACTGTGAGACCCATGGGGTGGTGCACCAATGGCCCGTGACTGTGAGACCCATGGGGTGGTGCACAATGGCCCGTGACTGTGAGACCCATGGGGTGGTGCACAATGGCCCGTGACTGTGAGACCCATGGGGTGGTGCACAATGGCCCGTGACTGTGAGACCCATGGGGTGGTGCACCAATGGCCCGTGACTGTGAGACCCATGGGGTGGTGCACCAATGGCCCGTGACTGTGAGACCCATGGGGTGGTGCACCACTGTGAGACCCATGGGGTGGTGCACAATGGCCCGTGACTGTGAGACCCATGGGGTGGTGCACAATGGCCCGTGACTGTGAGACCCATGGGGGTGGTGCACACCATGGGGTGGTGCACAATGGCCCGTGACTGTGAGACCCATGGGG
The DNA here is from genome assembly GCF_034236695.1 of Oncorhynchus nerka. Taxonomy (NCBI): domain Eukaryota; kingdom Metazoa; phylum Chordata; class Actinopteri; order Salmoniformes; family Salmonidae; genus Oncorhynchus; species Oncorhynchus nerka. The sequence goes on along the minus strand of NC_088398.1, from coordinate 61,525,210 downwards.
TGGTGCACCAATGGCCCGTGACTGTGAGACCCATGGGGTGGTGCACAATGGCCCGTGACTGTGAGACCCATGGGGTGGTGCACCAATGGCCCGTGACTGTGAGACCCATGGGGTGGTGCACAATGGCCCGTGACTGTGAGACCCATGGGGTGGTGCACCAATGGCCCGTGACTGTGAGACCCATGGGGTGGTGCACAATGGCCCGTGACTGTGAGACCCATGGGGTGGTGCATCATTGGCCCGTGACTGAGACCCATGGGGTGGTGCATCAATGGCCCGTGACTGTGAGAACCATGGGGTGGTGCATCATTGGCCCGTGACTGTGAGACCCAAGGGGTGGTGCACAATGGCCCGTGACTGTGAGACCCATGGGGTGGTGCACAATGGCCCGTGACTGTGAGACCCATGGGTGGTGCACAATGGCCCGTGACTGTGAGACCCATGGGGTGGTGCACCAATGGCCCGTGACTGTGAGACCCATGGGGTGGTGCACAATGGCCCGTGACTGTGAGACCCATGGGGTGGTGCACCAATGGCCCGTGACTGTGAGACCCATGGGGTGGTGCACAATGGCCCGTGACTGTGAGACCCATGGGGTGGTGCACAATGGCCCGTGACTGTGAGACCCATGGGGTGGTGCACAATGGCCCGTGACTGTGAGACCCATGGGGTGGTGCACCAATGGCCCGTGACTGTGAGACCCATGGGGTGGTGCACAATGGCCCGTGACTGTGAGACCCATGGGGTGGTGCATCAATGGCCCGTGACTGTGAGACCCATGGGGTGGTGCATCATTGGCCCGTGACTGTGAGACCCATGGGGTGGTGCATCAATGGCCCGTGACTGTGAGACCCATGGGGTGGTGCACAATGGCCCGTGACTGTGAGACCCATGGGCCCGTGACTGGTGCACAATGGCCCGTGACTGTGAGACCCATGGGGTGGTGCACCAATGGCCCGTGACTGTGAGACCCATGGGGTGGTGCACAATGGCCCGTGACTGTGAGACCCATGGGGTGGTGCACAATGGCCCGTGACTGTGAGACCCATGGGGTGGTGCACAATGGCCCGTGACTGTGAGACCCATGGGGTGGTGCACAATGGCCCGTGACTGCCCATGGGGTGGTGCACAATGGCCCGTGACTGTGAGACCCATGGGGTGGTGCACCAATGGCCCGTGACTGTGAGACCCATGGGGTGGTGCACAATGGCCCGTGACTGTGAGACCCATGGGGTGGTGCACCAATGGCCCGTGACTGTGAGACCCATGGGGTGGTGCATCAATGGCCCGTGACTGTGAGACCCATGGGTGGTGCACAATGGCCCGTGACTGTGAGACCCATGGGGTGGTGCACAATGGCCCGTGACTGTGAGACCCATGGGGTGGTGCACAATGGCCCGTGACTGTGAGACCCATGGGGTGGTGCACAATGGCCCGTGACTGTGAGACCCATGGGGTGGTGCACAATGGCCCGTGACTGTGAGACCCATGGGGTGGTGCACAATGGCCCGCACTGTGAGACCCATGGGGTGGTGCACAATGGCCCGTGACTGTGAGACCCATGGGGAGGTGCACTGGCCCGTGACTGAGACCCATGGGGTGGTGCACCAATGGCCCGTGACTGTGAGACCCATGGGGTGGTGCACAATGGCCCGTGACTGTGAGACCCATGGGGTGGTGCACCAATGGCCCGTGACTGTGAGACCCATGGGGTGGTGCACAATGGCCCGTGACTGTGAGACCCATGGGGTGGTGCACCAATGGCCCGTGACTGTGAGACCCATGGGGTGGTGCACAATGGCCCGTGACTGTGAGACCCATGGGGTGGTGCACCAATGGCCCGTGACTGTGAGACCCATGGGGAGGTGCACAATGGCCCGTGACTGTGAGACCCATGGGGTGGTGCATCAATGGCCCGTGACTGTGAGACCCATGGGGTGGTGCATCAATGGCCCGTGACTGTGAGAACCATGGGGTGGTGCATCATTGGCCCGTGACTGTGAGACCCAAGGGGTGGTGCACAATGGCCCGTGACTGTGAGACCCATGGGGTGGTGCACCAATGGCCCGTGACTGTGAGACCCATGGGGTGGTGCACAATGGCCCGTGACTGTGAGACCCATGGGGTGGTGCACCAATGGCCCGTGACTGTGAGACCCATGGGGTGGTGCACAATGGCCCGTGACTGTGAGACCCATGGGGTGGTGCACCAATGGCCCGTGACTGTGAGACCCATGGGGAGGTGCACAATGGCCCGTGACTGTGAGACCCATGGGGTGGTGCATCAATGGCCCGTGACTGTGAGACCCAAGGGGTGGTGCACAATGGCCCGTGACTGTGAGACCCATGGGGTGGTGCACCAATGGCCCGTGACTGTGAGACCCATGGGGTGGTGCACCAAGGGCCGTGACTGTGAGACCCATGGGGTGGTGCACAATGGCCCGTGACTGTGAGACCCATGGGGTGGTGCATCATTGGCCCGTGACTGTGAGACCCATGGGGTGGTGCATCAATGGCCCGTGACTGTGAGAACCATGGGGTGGTGCATCATTGGCCCGTGACTGTGAGACCCAAGGGGTGGTGCACAATGGCCCGTGACTGTGAGACCCATGGGGTGGTGCACCAATGGCCCGTGACTGTGAGACCCATGGGGTGGTGCACAATGGCCCGTGACTGTGAGACCCATGGGGTGGTGCACCAATGGCCCGTGACTGTGAGACCCATGGGGTGGTGCACAATGGCCCGTGACTGTGAGACCCATGGGGTGGTGCACCAATGGCCCGTGACTGTGAGAGCCATGGGGAGGTGCACAATGGCCCGTGACTGTGAGACCCATGGGGTGGTGCATCAATGGCCCGTGACTGTGAGACCCATGGGGTGGTGCATCATTGGCCCGTGACTGTGAGACCCATGGGGTGGTGCATCATGGGGTGGTGCATCAATGGCCCGTGACTGTGAGACCCATGGGGTGGTGCACAATGGCCCGTGACTGTGAGACCCATGGGGTGGTGCACCAATGGCCCGTGACTGTGAGACCCATGGGGTGGTGCACAATGGCCCGTGACTGTGAGACCCATGGGGTGGTGCACCAATGGCCCGTGACTGTGAGACCCATGGGGTGGTGCACAATGGCCCGTGACTGTGAGACCCATGGGGTGGTGCACCAATGGCCCGTGACTGTGAGACCCATGGGGAGGTGCACAATGGCCCGTGACTGTGAGACCCATGGGGTGGTGCACCAAGGGCCGTGACTGTGAGACCCATGGGGTGGTGCACAATGGCCCGTGACTGTGAGACCCATGGGGTGGTGCACAATGGCCCGTGACTGTGAGACCCATGGGGTGGTGCACCAATGGCCCGTGACTGTGAGACCCATGGGGTGGTGCACAATGGCCCGTGACTGTGAGACCCATGGGGTGGTGCACCAATGGCCCGTTACTGTGAGACCCATGGGGTGGTGCACAATGGCCCGTGACTGTGAGACCCATGGGGTGGTGCACCAATGGCCCGTGACTGTGAGACCCATGGGGAGGTGCACAATGGCCCGTGACTGTGAGACCCATGGGGTGGTGCATCATTGGCCCGTGACTGTGAGACCCATGGGGTGGTGCATCAATGGCCCGTGACTGTGAGAACCATGGGGTGGTGCATCATTGGCCCGTGACTGTGAGACCCAAGGGGTGGTGCACAATGGCCCGTGACTGTGAGACCCATGGGGTGGTGCACCAATGGCCCGTGACTGTGAGACCCATGGGGTGGTGCACAATGGCCCGTGACTGTGAGACCCATGGGGTGGTGCACCAATGGCCCGTGACTGTGAGACCCATGGGGTGGTGCACAATGGCCCGTGACTGTGAGACCCATGGGGTGGTGCACCAATGGCCCGTGACTGTGAGACCCATGGGGAGGTGCACAATGGCCCGTGACTGTGAGACCCATGGGGTGGTGCACAATGGCCCGTGACTGTGAGACCCATGGGTTGGTGCATCAATGGCCTGTGACTGTGAGACCCATGGGGTGGTGCACAATGGCCCGTGACTGTGAGACCCATGGGGTGGTGCACAATGGCCCGTGACTGTGAGACCCATGGGGTGGTGCACAATGGCCCGTGACTGTGAGACCCATGGGGTGGTGCACAATGGCCCGTGACTGTGAGACCCATGGGGTGGTGCATCATTGGCCCGTGACTGTGAGACCCATGGGGTGGTGCATCAATGGCCCGTGACTGTGAGACCCATGGGGTGGTGCATCATTGGCCCGTGACTGTGAGACCCATTGGGTGGTGCACCAATGGCCCGTGACTGTGAGACCCATGGGGTGGTGCACCAATGGCTGTGACTGTGAGACCCATGGGGTGGTGCACAATGGCCCGTGACTGTGAGACCCATGGGGTGGTGCACCAAGGGCCGTGACTGTGAGACCCATGGGGTGGTGCACAATGGCCCGTGACTGTGAGACCCATGGGGTGGTGCACAATGGCCCGTGACTGTGAGACCCATGGGGTGGTGCACCAATGGCCCGTGACTGTGAGACCCATGGGGTGGTGCACAATGGCCCGTGATCTGAGACCCATGGGTGGTGCATCAATGGCCCGTGACTGTGAGACCCATGGGGTGGTGCATCAATGGCCCGTGACTGTGAGACCCATGGGGTGGTGCATCAATGGCCCGTGACTGTGAGACCCATGGGGTGGTGCATCAATGGCCCGTGACTGTGAGACCCATGGGGTGGTGCATCAATGGCCCGTGACTGTGAGACCCATGGGGTGGTGCACAATGGCCCGTGACTGAGACCCATGGGGTGGTGCACAATGGCCCGTGACTGTGGGGTGGTGCACCAATGGCCCGTGACTGTGAGACCCATGGGGTGGTGCACAATGGCCCGTGACTGTGAGACCCATGGGGTGGTGCACAATGGCCCGTGACTGTGAGACCCATGGGGTGGTGCACCAATGGCCCGTGACTGTGAGACCCATGGGGTGGTGCACAATGGCCCGTGACTGTGAGACCCATGGGGTGGTGCACCAATGGCCCGTGACTGTGAGACCCATGGGGTGGTGCACAATGGCCCGTGACTGTGAGACCCATGGGGTGGTGCACCAATGGCCCGTGACTGTGAGACCCATGGGGTGGTGCACAATGGCCCGTGACTGTGAGACCCATGGGGTGGTGCACAATGGCCCGTGACTGTGAGACCCATGGGGTGGTGCACAATGGCCCGTGACTGTGAGACCCATGGGGTGGTGCACAATGGCCCGTGACTGAGACCCATGGGGTGGTGCACCAATGGCCCGTGACTGTGAGACCCATGGGGTGGTGCACAATGGCCCGTGACTGAGACCCATGGGGTGGTGCACCAATGGCCCGTGACTGTGAGACCCATGGGGTGGTGCACAATGGCCCGTGACTGTGAGACCCATGGGGTGGTGCACCAATGGCCCGTGACTGTGAGACCCATGGGGTGGTGCACAATGGCCCGTGACTGTGAGACCCATGGGGTGGTGCATCATTGGCCCGTGACTGTGAGACCCATGGGGTGGTGCACAATGGCCCGTGACTGTGAGACCCATGGGGTGGTGCACCAATGGCCCGTGACTGTGAGACCCATGGGGTGGTGCACAATGGCCCGTGATTGAGACCCATGGGGTGGTGCACCAATGGCCCGTGACTGTGAGACCCATGGGGTGGTGCACAATGGCCCGTGACTGTGAGACCCATGGGGTGGTGCACCAATGGCCCGTGACTGTGAGACCCATGGGGAGGTGCACAATGGCCCGTGACTGTGAGACCCATGGGGTGGTGCACAATGGCCCGTGACTGTGAGACCCATGGGTTGGTGCATCAATGGCCTGTGACTGTGAGACCCATGGGGTGGTGCACAATGGCCCGTGACCCATGGGGTGGTGACCCATGGGGTGGTGCACAATGGCCCGTGACTGTGAGACCCATGGGGTGGTGCACAATGGCCCGTGACTGTGAGACCCATGGGGTGGTGCACAATGGCCCGTGACTGTGAGACCCATGGGGTGGTGCATCAATGGCCCGTGACTGTGAGACCCATGGGGTGGTGCATCAATGGCCCGTGACTGTGAGACCCATGGGGTGGTGCACAATGGCCCGTGACTGTGAGACCCATGGGGTGGTGCACCAATGGCCCGTGACTGTGAGACCCATGGGGTGGTGCACCAATGGCCCGTGACTGTGAGACCCATGGGGTGGTGCACAATGGCCCGTGACTGGAGACCCATGGGGTGGTGCACGGCCGACTGTGAGACCCATGGGGTGGTGCACAATGGCCCGTGACTGTGAGACCCATGGGGTGGTGCACAATGGCCCGTGACTGTGAGACCCATGGGGTGGTGCACAATGGCCCGTGACTGTGAGACCATGGGGAGGTGCCAATGGGGACTGGTGACCCATGGGGGTGGTGCATCAATGGCCCGTGACTGTGAGACCCATGGGGTGGTGCATCAATGGCCCGTGACTGTGAGACCCATGGGGTGGTGCACAATGGCCCGTGACTGTGAGACCCATGGGGTGGTGCATCAATGGCCCGTGACTGAGACCCATGGGGTGGTGCACAATGGCCCGTGACTGTGAGACCCATGGGTGGTGCACAATGGCCCGTGACTGTGAGACCCATGGGGTGGTGCACAATGGCCCGTGACTGTGAGACCCATGGGGTGGTGCACAATGGCCCGTGACTGAGACCCATGGGGTGGTGGTGCATCATGGGGTGGTGCACAATGGCCCGTGACTGTGAGACCCATGGGGTGGTGCACAATGGCCCGTGACTGTGAGACCCATGGGGTGGTGCACCAATGGCCCGTGACTGTGAGACCCATGGGTGGTGCACAATGGCCCGTGACTGTGAGACCCATGGGGTGGTGCACCAATGGCCCGTGACTGTGAGACCCATGGGGTGGTGCACAATGGCCCGTGACTGTGAGACCCATGGGGTGGTGCACCAATGGCCCGTGACTGTGAGACCCATGGGGTGGTGCACAATGGCCCGTGACTGTGAGACCCATGGGGTGGTGCACCAATGGCCCGTGACTGTGAGACCCATGGGGTGGTGCACAACGGCCCGTGACTGTGAGACCCATGGGGTGGTGCACAATGGCCCGTGACTGTGAGACCCATGGGGGGGTGGTGCACCAATGGCCCGTGACTGTGAGACCCATGGGGTGGTGCACAATGGCCCGTGACTGTGAGACCCATGGGGTGGTGCACCAATGGCCCGTGACTGACCCATGGGGTGGTGCACAATGGCCCGTGACTGTGAGACCCATGGGGTGGTGCACAATGGCCCGTGACTGTGAGACCCATGGGGTGGTGCACAATGGCCCGTGACTGTGAGACCCATGGGGTGGTGCACAATGGCCCGTGACTGTGAGACCCATGGGGTGGTGCACAATGGCCCGTGACTGTGAGACCCATGGGGTGGTGCACAATGGCCCGTGACTGTGAGACCCATGGGGTGGTGCACCAATGGCCCGTGACTGTGAGACCCATGGGTGGTGCACAATGGCCCGTGACTGTGAGACCCATGGGGTGGTGCACCAATGGCCCGTGACTGTGAGACCCATGGGGTGGTGCACCAATGGCCCGTGACTGTGAGACCCATGGGGTGGTGCACCAATGGCTCGTAACTGTGAGACCCATGGGGTGGTGCACAATGGCCCGTGACTGAGACCCATGGGGTGGTGCACAATGGCCCGTGACTGTGAGACCCATGGGGTGGTGCACAATGGCCCGTGACTGTGAGACCCATGGGGTGGTGCACAATGGCCCGTGACTGAGACCCATGGGGTGGTGCACCAATGGCCCGTGACTGTGAGACCCATGGGGTGGTGCACAATGGCCCGTGACTGTGAGACCCATGGGGTGGTGCACCAATGGCCCGTGACTGTGAGACCCATGGGGTGGTGCACAATGGCCCGTGACTGTGAGACCCATGGGGTGGTGCATCAATGGCCCGTGACTGTGAGACCCATGGGGTGGTGCACAATGGCCCGTGACTGTGAGACCCATGGGGTGGTGCACAATGGCCCGTGACTGTGAGACCCATGGGGTGGTGCACAATGGCCCGTGACTGTGGGGTGGTGCACAATGGCCCGTGACTGTGAGACCCATGGGGTGGTGCACCAATGGCCCGTGATGTGAGACCCATGGGGGTGGTGCACAATGGCCCGTGACTGTGAGACCCATGGGGTGGTGCACAATGGCCCGTGACTGTGAGACCCATGGGGAGGTGCACAATGGCCCGTGACTGTGAGACCCATGGGTGGTGCACCAATGGCCCGTGACTGTGAGACCCATGGGGTGGTGCACAATGGCCCGTGACTGTGAGACCCATGGGGTGGTGCACAATGGCCCGTGACTGTGAGACCCATGGGGTGGTGCACCAATGGCCCGTGACTGTGAGACCCATGGGGTGGTGCACAATGGCCCGTGACTGTGAGACCCATGGGGTGGTGCACCAATGGCCCGTGACTGTGAGACCCATGGGGTGGTGCACAATGGCCCGTGACTGTGAGACCCATGGGGTGGTGCACCAATGGCCCGTGACTGTGAGACCCATGGGGAGGTGCACAATGGCCCGTGACTGTGAGACCCATGGGGTGGTGCATCAATGGCCCGTGACTGTGAGACCCATGGGGTGGTGCATCAATGGCCCGTGACTGTGAGAACCATGGGGTGGTGCATCATTGGCCCATGACTGTGAGACCCAAGGGGTGGTGCACAATGGCCCGTGACTGTGAGACCCATGGGGTGGTGCACCAATGGCCCGTGACTGTGAGACCCATGGGGTGGTGCACAATGGCCCGTGACTGTGAGACCCATGGGGTGGTGCACCAATGGCCCGTGACTGTGAGACCCATGGGGTGGTGCACAATGGCCCGTGACTGTGAGACCCATGGGGTGGTGCACCAATGGCCCGTGACTGTGAGACCCATGGGGAGGTGCACAATGGCCCGTGACTGTGAGACCCATGGGGTGGTGCATCAATGGCCCGTGACTGTGAGACCCATGGGGTGGTGCATCATTGGCCCGTGACTGTGAGACCCATGGGGTGGTGCATCAATGGCCCGTGACTGTGAGACCCATGGGGTGGTGCACAATGGCCCGTGACTGTGAGACCCATGGGGTGGTGCACCCATGGGGTGGTGCATCATTGGCCCGTGACTGTGAGACCCATGGGTGGTGCATCAATGGCCCGTGACTGTGAGACCCATGGGGTGGTGCACAATGGCCCGTGACTGTGAGACCCATGGGGTGGTGCACAATGGCCCGTGACTGTGAGACCCATGGGGTGGTGCACAATGGCCCGTGACTGTGAGACCCATGGGGTGGTGCACCAATGGCCCGTGACTGTGAGACCCATGGGTGGTGCACAATGGCCCGTGACTGTGAGACCCATGGGGTGGTGCATCAATGGCCCGTGACTGTGAGACCCATGGGGTGGTGCACCAATGGCCCGTGACTGTGAGACCCATGGGGTGGTGCACCAATGGCTCGTGACTGTGAGACCCATGGGGTGGTGCACAATGGCCCGTGACTGTGAGACCCATGGGGTGGTGCACCAAGGGCCGTGACTGTGAGACCCATGGGGTGGTGCACAATGGCCCGTGACTGTGAGACCCATGGGGTGGTGCACAATGGCCCGTGACTGTGAGACCCATGGGGTGGTGCACCAATGGCCCGTGACTGTGAGACCCATGGGGTGGTGCACAATGGCCCGTGACTGTGAGACCCATGGGGTGGTGCACCAATGGCCCGTGACTGTGAGACCCATGGGGTGGTGCACAATGGCCCGTGACTGTGAGACCCATGGGGTGGTGCACCAATGGCCCGTGACTGTGAGACCCATGGGGAGGTGCACAATGGCCCGTGACTGTGAGACCCATGGGGTGGTGCATCATTGGCCCGTGACTGTGAGACCCATGGGGTGGTGCATCAATGGCCCGTGACTGTGAGAACCATGGGGTGGTGCATCATTGGCCCGTGACTGTGAGACCCAAGGGGTGGTGCACAATGGCCCGTGACTGTGAGACCCATGGGGTGGTGCACCAATGGCCCGTGACTGTGAGACCCATGGGGTGGTGCACAATGGCCCGTGACTGTGAGACCCATGGGGTGGTGCACCAATGGCCCGTGACTGTGAGACCCATGGGGTGGTGCACAATGGCCCGTGACTGTGAGACCCATGGGGTGGTGCACCAATGGCCCGTGACTGTGAGACCCATGGGGAGGTGCACAATGGCCCGTGACTGTGAGACCCATTGGGTGGTGCACCAATGGCCCGTGACTGTGAGACCCATGGGGTGGTGCACCAATGGCTCGTGACTGTGAGACCCATGGGGTGGTGCACAATGGCCCGTGACTGTGAGACCCATGGGGTGGTGCACCAAGGGCCGTGACTGTGAGACCCATGGGGTGGTGCACAATGGCCCGTGACTGTGAGACCCATGGGGTGGTGCACAATGGCCCGTGACTGTGAGACCCATGGGGTGGTGCACCAATGGCCCGTGACTGTGAGACCCATGGGGTGGTGCACAATGGCCCGTGACTGTGAGACCCATGGGGTGGTGCACCAATGGCCCGTGACTGTGAGACCCATGGGGTGGTGCACAATGGCCCGTGACTGTGAGACCCATGGGGTGGTGCACCAATGGCCCGTGACTGTGAGACCCATGGGGAGGTGCACAATGGCCCGTGACTGTGAGACCCATGGGGTGGTGCATCATTGGCCCGTGACTGTGAGACCCATGGGGTGGTGCATCAATGGCCCGTGACTGTGAGAACCATGGGGTGGTGCATCATTGGCCCGTGACTGTGAGACCCAAGGGGTGGTGCACAATGGCCCGTGACTGTGAGACCCATGGGGTGGTGCACCAATGGCCCGTGACTGTGAGACCCATGGGGTGGTGCACAATGGCCCGTGACTGTGAGACCCATGGGGTGGTGCACCAATGGCCCGTGACTGTGAGACCCATGGGGTGGTGCACAATGGCCCGTGACTGTGAGACCCATGGGGTGGTGCACCAATGGCCCGTGACTGTGAGACCCATGGGGAGGTGCACAATGGCCCGTGACTGTGAGACCCATGGGGTGGTGCATCATTGGCCCGTGACTGTGAGACCCATGGGGTGGTGCATCAATGGCCCGTGACTGTGAGACCCATGGGGTGGTGCATCATTGGCCCGTGACTGTGAGACCCATGGGGTGGTGCATCAATGGCCCGTGACTGTGAGACCCATGGGGTGGTGCACAATGGCCCGTGACTGTGAGACCCATGGGGTGGTGCACCATGGCCCGTGACTGTGAGACCCATGGGGTGGTGCATCATTGGCCCGTGACTGTGAGACCCATGGGTTGGTGCATCAATGGCCCGTGACTGTGAGACCCATGGGGTGGTGCACAATGGCCCGTGACTGTGAGACCCATGGGGTGGTGAACAATGGCCCGTGACTGTGAGACCCATGGGGTGGTGCACAATGGCCCGTGACTGTGAGACCGATGGGGTGGTTCACAATGGCCCGTGACTGTGAGACCCATGGGGTGGTGCACAATGGCCCGTGACTGTGAGACCCATGGGGTGGTGCACAATGGCCCGTGACTGTGAGACCCATGGGGTGGTGCACAATGGCCCGTGACTGTGAGACCCATGGGGTGGTGCATCATTGGCCCGTGACTGTGAGACCCATGGGGTGGTGCACAATGGCCCGTGACTGTGAGACCCATGGGGTGGTGCACAATGGCCCGTGACTGTGAGACCCATGGGGTGGTGCACAATGGCCCGTGACTGTGAGACCCATGGGGTGGTGCACAATGGCCCGTGACTGTGAGACCCATGGGGTGGTGCATCAATGGCCCGTGACTGTGAGACCCATGGGGTGGTGCACAATGGCCCAGTGTCGTCTGGGTTAGGGGACTGTTTGTCCAGCAGGGATGTCCTTGTGCACTAGAAACTCCTGGTTTTTTATTTAAAAATTGTAACATGTTTTGCATGTCATTTTGGCATTAATACGTGTTACATATCAGTTTGCAAACAATGTAATAAAAGTATAATTTTGTTAAAAAAAAGGCACATACAAACATAGTTTATTTTTTGTTCTCTTGATTAAGGCAGCTCCAAAATGCAGGTGGTTCAGTCTAGCTCAGTGCTTTCTGTGGTGTTAGGGCAAGCCAGAAGAAAATACGGAGTGTTGCGCCGTGATTGGCTCAGTGTTCTGTCGCTCATGGGGACACTACGTCACCCCCAAGTCTAATGGTAGACCTCGAAAAACCTAGCCCATTGGGTGCTGCCATAGAGTTACATTAGAAGTGCCCATCCAAGAAGGCTCAAGGTCATTGGCCACAGATAGCTAGCAGTCATCATCATGAATCAAGTCGACAATCTACTGGCAAATCCGTTTGAATCCTTGTCATATGAAGGCAAATAATGAAGAGAAATTATAAATAACATGTATCGGTCCTCATTGGCCATTGGACATAAACATTACATGAGAAGTTGGACATCACAAATTCAACAATGAGTGGTTTGGAAGGAATCAGTGACAGTGTCTGTGTGTGCCAAAATCTGGGATTAAGGCGATATTTTCCAAGTTTAAAATGATAAACATTCAACATTGGCCATGTTGTCAATGAAGCATGATTTGTCCCACGCTCAAAACAACTGTTAACTCGGAACTGCGAAAACTTGACTTCAGTGAGTTCAAGACAACTGGGAATAAATTAGCTCTGACTGGAGATATGTATACTGTAGATTAGAAAGTAATACTAAGTGTATGTTGTGTAGTAAGATGTTAGTAGCCCATATGCCTCACCCTAATAATTTGGTCTATTTACCCTTTCTTAATTTCACCTACTGTTCTGACTTGGTGGTGCCTGTAACCTGTTTTAGAGAAATGTAATCATTGAATATTGTAAGAGCTTTCATTGTCTGCTTATATGCCCCCTTGATTTATCCTACGTTTCTGACTTGTGTAAAGGGAGAACACTGTAAGAACGGCCCATGTTCTGAATTCTGTCGCTGTACATTTCAAAGGTGCCAAACAAATAGTTATATTGACTACGTCCGTCCTAGCTCGCTCATTAATGTCAAAATTACGGATTGCCTCTTATCCGCTTGTCATCCCCTTATGCCATAGTTTGTACATCTCAATTGTCATTAGAAACCACATTTGTTTAAGCAAGTCAGCCATATCAGCAATGTTTTTTTTAAAGGCAGTAAATGAGGCAGAATGAACTGTTTCGCTGACCGACAAGGCTCCACTGATAGCCAGGTGTAGCAGTGGTAGGATGTTGGGACTGCTGTTGGAACAGCTTGTAGGCCCTAACAGTTTGCGGGCACCATTTGTCACCGTTATAGTGCAATTCATGTATTGTTTAGTGGCTTTGTTGGCAGTCATCCCACTTTTTATTTTTTGCCCCCACCAAGATTTAGATGCTAAAATCGCCACTGAATAACAGAATGACGGTTTGTGCTGTTTGTGCCGTCATTCTGTTACCAACTTTTTCATTTGCACTGTTCTTCAAGTAAATGTGTTTTGGTAAAATGTTCAGTGGAAATTGTTAAAAGTATTCCTTGTGCATAGAGTTGTATGATTTGTTTAACTTTGCAATTGTTGTTTTTTGTTTGATATACAGTGGGGTCTTAAATTATTGACACCCTTGATAAAGATGAGCAATAATGACTGGATAAAATAAATAATTCAAATACTGAGCTATATAGTATGCTCCAAAAAAATTGGGAAATGATGTAGCTAAGGGATAGTCAACAAGGGGCTATGTGTTCTGTGTAAAATAATGAATTACATGTAAGGTCAAATCTAATCCAATTTTATTTTATTTGTCACATACACATGGTTAGCAGATGTTCATGCGAGTGTAGCAAAAGGCTTGTGCTTCTAGTTCCGACAATGAGGTAATAACCAGCGAGTAATCTAACCTAACAATTCCACAACTACTACCTTATACACACAAGTGTAAAGGGATAAAGAATATGTACGTACATAAAGATATATGAATGAGTGATGATGGTACAGAACGGCATAGGCAAGATGCAGTAGATGGTATCGAGTACAGTATATACATATGAGATGAGTAATGTAGGGTATGTAAAAAGTGGCATAGTTTAAAGTGCCTAGTGATACATGTATTAACCTTCCCAAGTTCTCTCACGTCACCCCGCTCCTCCGCTCTCTCCACTGGCTTCCAGTTGAAGCTCGCATCCGCTACAAGACCATGGTGCTTGCCTACAGAGCTGTGAGGGGAACGGCACCTCAGTACCTCCAGGCTCTGATCAGGCCCTACACCCAAACAAGGGCACTGCGTTCATCCACCTCTGGCCTGCTCGCCTCCCTACCACTGAGGAAGTACAGTTCCCACGCAGCCCAGTCAAAACTGTTCGCTGCTCTGGCCCCCCAATGGTGGAACAAACTCCCTCACGACGCCAGGACAGCGGAGTCAATCACCACCTTCCGGAGACACCTGAAACCCCACCTCTTTCAGGAATACCTAGGATAGGATAAAGTAATCCTTCTCACCCCCCCCTTAAAAGATTTAGATGCACTATTGTAAAGTGGCTGTTCCACTGGATGTCTTAAGGTGAACGCACCAATTTGTAAGTCGCTCTGGATAAGAGCGTCTGCTAAATGACTTGAATGAATGAATGAATGTATTACATAAAGATGCAGTAGATGATATAGAGTACAGTATATACATGTACATATGAGATGAGTAATGTAGGGTATGTAAACATTATATTAAGTGGCATTGTTTAAAGTGGCTAGTGATACATTTTTTACATCAATTTCCATTATTAGAGTGGCTGGAGTTGAGTCAGTATGTTGGCAGCAGCCACTCAATGTTAGGGGTGGCTGTTTAACAGTCTGATGGCCTTGAGATAGAAGCTGCTTTTCAGTCTCTCGGTCCCCGCTTTGATGCACCTGTACTGACCTCGCCTTCTGGATGATAGCGGGGTGAACAGGCAGTGGCTCGGTGGTTGTTGTCCTTGATGATCTTTATGGCCTTCCTGTGACATCGGGTGGTGTAGGTGTCTTGGAGGGCAGGTAGTTTGCCCCCGGTGATGCGTTGTGCAGACCTCACTACCCTCTGGAGAGCCGGTTGTGGGAGGAGCAGTTTCCGTACCAGGCGGTGATACAGCCCGACAGGATGCTCTCGATTGTGCATCTGTAGAAGTTTGTGAGTGCTTTCCGTGACAATCCACTGAAGTAGCTAGCAAGTTTACTAGATAGATATAGTAGTTGCTGTGGTAACTAAACAAACAGACCTGTTATTTTAGCAAATTTGTTGAATTAATTTTCAGTTCATTTTGCTTGTGTTTCAGATTATTTTGTGCCACATAGAAATGTGTTTGCAGTCCAAATGTGTTGGAACTGACCTTCCACAGAGTTGCATTATTTTCCAGTGAATGCATGGAGCCCCGAGTTGATTATCACTTTTATACCATGGCTATAATTGAACACATTTGCCGCCAGAAATGTGTTCATTTGCCGCTGGAAATGTGTTCAATATCCACTGAAGTAGCTAGCAAGTTTACTAGATAGATATAGTAGTTGCCGTGGTAACTAAACAAACAGACCTGTTATTTTAGCAAATTTGTTGAATTCATTTTCAGTTCATTTTGCTTGTGTTTCAGATTATTTTGTGCCACATATAAATTAATGGTAAATAATGTATTGTGTCATTTCGGAGTCACTTTTATTATAAATAAGAAAATAATATGTTTCTAAACAATTCTACATTAATGTGGATGCTACAAAGATTAAGGATAATCCTAAATGAATTATGAGTAATGTTGAGTGAGAAATTTACAAAGGGTCAAAGATCATACCCCAAAGGCATGCTAACCTTCCCTGTTATTGGTAATGGTGAGAGGTTAGCATGCTTTGGGGGTATGATCTTTGACCCCATGTCTTGGGGGTAGGATTTTTTACCCTCTGTAATCATTATTCCAAAAGGACACAATACATAATTTACTATTCATTGCTATTGGGCACAAAATAATCGGAAACACAACCAAAATAAACTGCAAATGCATCCAACAAGTTTGTAGAGTCACAAACTTGATATCGTCATTGCGTGTGAGGAATGTGGGACCAATACTAGAATGTATTTATAAGAATCTTTTGGGGTGTCAAATATTTTTACCCCAACCTTTTGTAGAAAAAAAGCATTACTTGTTAAAGAAAATCTATTTCTCGGAGCAATAGTATAGTATAATATTGGTATAAAATAATATAATTTCCCCCCTTTTTTTCATACAATATAGTTCAGTATTTGAATTATTTATTTTTTCAGTAATTTTTGCTAATCTTTATCAAGGGCGTCAATAATGTCAGACCCAACTGTACATTTGTAAGTGAAAAATCTCTCTGTTTGTCACTCTGTTTTCTGGGAATGGCCAATGTAAAAACAAACTCCAAGCTCTTGGAGAGGAACCAATAATCTGCATCTACAACTACAATCACATAGGAATAATAATCAACTGACACTACTTCAAAACAATTGCAATGGCATTGAATATTAAAGGAAAAATTACTTTGGTTCTTATTCTTCAAAGCATTTCATCCAGACCAAAATGATCTGGAAGAGAGAGGAAAGAGGAAAAGTACTGCAAGAACGTGTGTGTGAGAGAGAGAGAAAGAGAGAGAGAGAGAGAGAGAGAGAGAGGGGGAGGAGGGGGGTATGAGATAGAGGGAGCGAGTGAGAAAGAGAGTGAAGGAACAAGCGAGGGAGAGAGAGCGAGAAGAAGCAAGAGAGACACTGTCTGTTCTGTGTTCACGGTGGCTGAGCAGAGTGGAGCCACAGCTGGCCCCTCAGGAGCACTTGGCACGCGATCAGCCCTGCACTGGGCCCACTCACAATCTAGCCTCCTCACACACACACACACACACACACACAACGATCACAACACACAGACACTATAGTCACAACAATGCCAAACAAACACTGCACTGCATGCACACACACTTACATACAGTATAAACATACATAGTCAAATGCACACTGATACACACTGAAGCACACTCAGAAGCTACAGTATGTGCCTTTCCAGAGTCCCTCAGCTCAGCTCCACTACTTTCGCCTGGCTGTAATTGGCCCCAAGCTCTGATGTTTGGAGCAATTTGTGGTTTCTAGTGCACTAATAGAAATAATAATCCATTGATACAATTTAATATTTACTTTAATATACAAAGATATTATTATTTTTTATTAGAGATTAGATTAGAGATTTTAATAGTCACCTGTACAGGGTTGCAGATGTAATTTCAGGAAACAGTGAAATTATTGTGCTCCAAGCTCCAACAATGCAGGACAACGTGAAATAAAACAAAATATAATAAAACTAGATAATAATATATACAGTACATAACTGTGGGACATCAATCCAACTTGGGATGGGGGAGGTTTTATCAGGTGGAATAGTGGATAAAAATTGGAGGTTTACTCAGTAGCAGTGCAAATAACATGGTATAGCTATGGACACTCAACAATGATGGTACTTTTTAATGGTACATTTAAAAACATAAATTATGATAAATATAATTGAAACTTCTCATTATGGTAAATGGTGAAATAACTCAAGCCAGTTGTAATTGTAATGGCTTAGCAGATAATAATAAAAGACGATCAGTATTTACCTGGCTAAAATATCTATTGTTTACAGGAAACTCATTCAGCTATTTTAGATGTAATTTTTATTTTTTATTTAACTAGGCAAAGAAACTCCCATGGGCAAAGAAACTCAAAAGGGGTGATGATAGGGGTGATGTTATTAATGAACAATACTTTTGATCGGAATGTGCAAATTGTTCGAACAGAGGCGCAAGGTAGATGGATTATTTTAAATATGTCATTGGTCCATAAACAGATTTGGCTCATTAATCTATACGTTCCAAATAATGATGATCCACATCTCTTTGAAAATATATATAATAATGTATCAAGCCTACAAGCAATACAGGACTCTATTACTTTAGTGGGAGATTATAATACGGTTTTAAATATCTCAATGGAGTGTAAAGGAAATCACACTACAAACTATTACCCTTATCTCATGGAAATAAAGGAACTAGTGGATATATGGAGGCTTAAATATCCCAACCTAGTGACATATACAGCACATGGTGGAGGCTCAATCAAGTTAGCTGTCTTGATAACTTTCTTATGTCATTATTGCTGGCAACAAAAGTTTAAAAAGTGTTGATAGGGGACAGAATGCGGTTGGACCTTCAAATAATTGGCATAGACATTACATATACATTACTCTTACAGAATCTCCATGTTGGTTAGTGTATTGAAATGTAATCAAAGCCTATTGGATGACAAAATGTTTTTAACGAGGACGGAAGAGTTGATAACTTACTTTTTCCAACATAATATAGGTACAGCAGATCCCCTTATTGTATGGGACACTTAAATGTGCCTTTAGAGGCCATGCAATTCAAAGAATCCATATTAAGAAAGGAAATAGAGGGACTAACAGTACAGATAGACAGCAATAAAAACAGATGCATAGAATATATTAAGGGAAAAACAAAAAGAAATGGAGGAACTTCTTCAAGAAAAATCAAGTGTAAAATATTATCAGAACAAAGCAAACTGGATGGAATAAAGGGAAAAATGCAACAATTTTGTTTTATCTTCAACATAGAAATTCTACCAAAAAGAAATTACTGAAACCTTTTACAAACGAGGGAGTCACCCATGATTCACCAAACAATATTTTGAATATTTTTTTCCTATTATTAATAATGTAAAATTAACAGCTGTACAGACAGACTCATGTGAAGGCTAAATTACAGAGGAGGAACTTCTTGATACAGGTATCCTGTGTGTGTGTATCCTGTGTGTGTATTTCTTTTCTCTCCTCCTCACAGGTGGCAATCATCATTCCCCAATCAGTCATCAATCAGTTGCTAATCAGAAGACACACCTCCTCCTGCTTCCATTACCCTATCACATCCCCTTTCCCTTGGTTTAAAAACCCTGTCTGTTGTTTGCTCTAGAGCTCAATCTCTCTGTCAATGCCATCTGTCTGTAGATCTCTTGTTTGGTTTTTGCAACTACAGGTCATTTTGTCCCCACCTGTGAGTATTGGTTTTGTTATGGTGTTTATTTGACGGTGGGAAAAGGGGGAACCAGGATAAGTCGCCCATGGGCATACATTACCCGTAGGAATACTTTGTATAAAAACACTAGTTAGAACTGGGCGGACCACCCACTGTATTTTTGGTTAGTTAGTTAGCTGTTGGTGAAGTAGGCTAGTCTAGCTTAGGGGTGGTTTTGGATACTTATAATTTCTTTCCTTTGGGTCCAGCTCAGCCCCTTTTCCTGCTCCCCCCATTACTGTGTGTTTTCAAATAAACCATGAGTGTTTGACTGTAATTTAGTTGTCTGTGGCTATTTCGTCTCACTTTTACTTTTTCACTATTATAATTTGCATGAGTCATGGGTCACGGGTCTCGTTACCATCCCCCCTAGACTGTCGGACCAAAAGAGATTCGTAACAGTGTGCTACTGGTAGAACTCACACAACTATAACTTTCTTGTGCTTATATGCAGCATCTCCCCTCCACGACACCACACATGACTAAAGTTCACAGATAAAATAACAATTTCAGACAAAATAACAATTTCAGACAAAATAACCATTTATTGAAAGCATTGTTTACTAATGGGGGGCTATAAAGGTGCAGCAGATTAAAGTCCCCCCAGTTCTCTCTTTGCTGAAGCCAAGAGTGCAGGTTTCAGTGCCCAACAGGTCGTAGATCTGATTTTTCAGATGTCCAGGAGGAACAAGAGAACAATGATTTAGAAGAGGAGGCATCTGATGAAGAAGATGGAGAAGAATACAACCCAGAGCATGATGCTTCCTCTTCAGATGAAGAAGAAATTCCCCAAGCTGAAAGAGACATTTTTTGTCAAAGAACAGCAAAATAACATGGTCCATGTCACCATATGACAACCAGGGCAGGATGGCAGCACAAAATGTCATAAGGATGGGCCCATAAGACATGCAGACATGCCCAGGACATTGCCTCAACATTCTACATGTTCATCACACCAGCCATAAGAAAAAATCAGCCTGGACTACAATCACAACAAAGGAGGCGTGGACAACCTGGACAAGGTGATTGGAAATTACAGCTGCAGGAGGATGACTGCCTGCTGGCCCCTGGTCATCTTCCATAACATCATTGATGTGTCCTCATACAATGCCTTTGTGATACTTAACAAGATCAACCCTAACTGAATGCCTGATAAGTGGAAACAAGGGGAGGGTGTTCCTGGAGCAGCTGGGAAAGGCACTTGTAATCCAACACATTCAAATAAGGGAGCTCCAAAAATAACGATATCCCAGTTTACCTATTTGCTTATGGCCTTGCCTAGAGCTAGCGACTTGTTTTTTAAATTATATGAGCAAAGAATATTCCTTTTTTTGGAGCGGCAAGCCTGATATACGGGCCAACAAGCCTTGCTTACAAGCAAAAACTAAAGCAGGAAGTACCAGTGATTCGCTCAATACGGAAGTGGTCAGATGAAGCGAATGCTACGCTACAGGACTGTTTTGCTAGCACAGACTGGAATATGTTCTGGGATTCATCCAATGGCATTGAGGAGTATACCACCTCAGTCATCGGTTTCATCAATAATTGCATTGACGACGTCGTCCCCACAGTGACCGTACATTCATATCCCAACAAGAAGCCATGGATTACAGGCAACATCCACATCGAGATAAAGGCTAGAGCTGCTGCTTTCAAGGAGCGGGACACTAATCCGGATGCGTGTAAGAAATCCCGTTATGCCCTCAGACGAACCATCAAACAAGCAAAGCGTACCAACTAGCAAGTGTCTTCACTGACATTTTCAACCTCTCCCTGACCGAGTCTGTAAACCTACATGTTTCAAGCAGACCACCATAGTCCCTGTGCCTAAGGAAGCGAAGGTAACCTGCCTAAATGATTAGCACCCACGTCGGTAGCCATGAAGTGCTTTGAAAGGCTGGTCACATCAACACCATCCTCCCAAATACCCTAGACCCACTCCAATTTGCATACCGCCCCAACAGATCCACAGATGACGCAATCACACTAAACACTACCCTTTCCCACCTGGACAAAAGGATCACCACTTTATTTTAAGAATGTGAAATGTCAGAATAATAGTAGAGAGAATGATTTATTTCAGCTTTAATTTCTTTCATCACATTCCCAGTGTGTCAGAAGTTCAGATACACTCAATTAGTATTTGGTAGCATTATTAAGACCAGGCGCGCGCAATAGAGTACATGTATTTTCGCGTGACCCGAAGATTTTAGCCCGCCAAAGGGTGAAGGAGCTCACGATTCTCACAATGAAACGCCCCATTGAAAGGACACATCCCGCTGAAGATATAGAAACTGTTCCCAGATCCGTAGCTGGTTGGGAAGGGTGGGGGCGATGATGTCAAAGTTGGCCCAACTTTTCTGATGACAAGAGAGAGTTTGGGAGAATGGCTGCCCTGAGAGTTCTGCTTTACATACAGACATAATTTGAACGGTTTTAGAAGCTTTAGAGTGTTTTCTATTCAATAATTATTATTATATGCATATATTAGCAATTTTGGACAGATTTTTTTTCTGTTTACTATGGGCACGCACTTTCTCCAAAGGGGGCAGTATTCTGCCCTATCCCCATTTGCAACCAAGCTTTAACTTCCTGACTGATGTCTTGAGATGTTGCTTCAATATATCCACAGAATTGTCTTCCCTCATGATGCCATTTATTTTGTGAAGTGCACCAGTCCTTCCTGCAGCAAAGCACCCCCACAACATGATGCTGCCACCCCCGTGCTTCACGGTTGGGATGGTGTTCTTCATCTTGCAAGCCTCCCCCTTTTTCCTCCAAACATAACAATGCTTATTATGGCCAAACAGTTCTATTTGTGTTTCATCAGACCAGAGGACATTTCTCCAAAAAGTACAATCTTAGTCCCCATGTGCAGTTGCAAACCATAGCCTGGTGTTTTTATGGCGGTTTTGGAGCAGTGGCTTCTTCTTTGCTGAGAGGCCTTTCAAGTTATGTCAATATAGGATTCATTTTACTGTGGATATAGATACTTTTGTACCTGTTTCCTCCAGCATTTTCACAAGGTCCTTTGCTGTTGCACCAAAGTACATTCATCTCTAGGAGACAGAACGCGTCTCCTTCCTGAGCAGTATGACGGCTGCGTGGTCGCATGGTGTTTACACTTGTTTACTATTGTTTGTACATATGAAAGTGGTACCTTTAGGCGTTTGGTAATTGCTCCCAAGAATGAACCAGACTTGTGGAGGTCTAGAATTTTGTTTCTGAGGTCTTGGCTGATTTCCTTTGATTTTCCCATGATATCAAGGAAAGAGGCACTGAGTGTGAAGGTAGGCCTTGAAATACATCCACAGATACACCTCCAATTGATGTCAATTAGCCTATCAGAAGCTTCTAAAGCCATGACATAATTTTCTGGAATTTTCCAAGCTGTGTAAAGGCACAGTCAACTTACTGTATGTAAACTTCTGACCCACTGGAATTGTGATACAGTGTGTTAAGTGAAATAATCTGACTGTAAACAATTGTTAGAAAAATTACTTGTGTCATGCCCAAAGTAGATGTCCTAACCGATTTGCCAAAACTATAATTTGTTAACAATAAATTTGTGGAGTGGTTGAAAAACGAGTCAATTTAGAGCACATCCTCTGCAACTCAAAAGAAGAGTGTCATGGAGAATCGTTTCAAAATATAACACTTACAAGAACTTGTGAATTCAATATAGGCTTTTAATACAAACATATCATAAGCCTAGATGGTTCGTGGAACACACACTTTTTCAGAGCGCTGGCTCTGTATTTATACACATACAACATATGCATCCCACATGCAAATGAAGTTTCTTCCCTCAGTCCATCTGCCACCATTATCTTTCAATCTGTGCTTCCTGCTTGTTCACGCCCAATAACGCCCATATCTGCTTTTAGTTAAGTTATAATGGTGGCAGGACCTCTTCATGTCCCAAAAATAATACATGCCCATCTTATCCTATGGGCCCCTTATGTTTAGCTTGGTGTGTTCGTTGGTATGTCTGTCCTTATTAGGACTCGTAAACTATGTGTCTCTTCTAACATTCCTTCAGCATCTTCATGTCCTAAAAATAATATATGTACTATGTCTATAGTCCATCAGTTGGTCATTTGGCTGACACCCTCCTTTGTGTGTCCCTCTGACCTCGGTATGTCCAGCTGTCCTATGCACTCATGGCCTTGCTTTGGTTTCCTGTCCTCTACAACAAACAATGCATTTTACCCTAAACATTTATGCATTTTATGGCTTTGGCCATTACGTCTGTTATTTCTTGGTTTCCTGTTTTTACCAGAATGGCAAATGCACTCTAAGTGTGTCCTCCTTCCTCTTGTGGTCTAATGTACACCTTTGCTCTACAGTATTATGTTTGTCCCTATATGTACCATTTGCTTCCACAAGAGCCAGCAGACAGACTAACCAGG
Organism: Oncorhynchus nerka; assembly: GCF_034236695.1. Lineage (NCBI taxonomy): Eukaryota > Metazoa > Chordata > Actinopteri > Salmoniformes > Salmonidae > Oncorhynchus > Oncorhynchus nerka. Next base: position 61,501,655 of record NC_088398.1, on the reverse strand, counting down.
GACACACCCCAAAGGAGTAGCCCACAAGGGACCATCCAAACTCATGAAACCACCAGTAGGAAACCCCTCAACTCAGGACAAAGGAGGGCACATCGCCATCTTTCTTTTGTTCATCTCCATGTGGGCTAAACTGACTAAACAACAGACTTTGTTCACAGACGGAGTATCACATTTTTAAATATTCAAATAGTTTGAGGTGTAATGTATACTCAGGGAGAAAAAGGTGTAGATTCATGCGCTGAGTGCTGCATGTGTTTATCTCACCGTTAGAGAATGCCAAAATCGTGGTCACAGGCAGGCAATGGTCATACACAGGTAGGCAAACAGGCAGGTGAATCAACTAGGACTGAAGGATGACTGCTTCTCACAGGGTAGCCTAGTGGTAAGAGCTTTGGACTAGTAACCGGAAGGTTGCAAATTCAAACCCCCGAGCTGACAAGGTACATAATCTGTCGTTCTGCTCCTGAACAGGCAGTTAACCCACTGTTCCTAGGCCGTCATTGAAAATAAGAATTTGTTCTTAACTGACTTGCCTAGTTAAATAAAGGTAAAATAAAAAATAAAATAAAAACAAACTATGAAAAGGCTTAGAGTCAAAACGACCAACACCTCACAAAGGCACAAACAGAATGAACTGAACTAAATAAGGAGCTGATAAGACCAGGTGAGTAACTAACACAGGTGAAATCAATGAACAAAAATGAAAGACAGGGCTACGTTCAGGAACACAAAGAAACAGGGCTATGTTCAAGATGTTAGCAATTGGATATGTAGATGGGTGAGCCGGTCAAGGATCGATTCAGACTAAGTGGTAAATTTTATGACAAGTAAACAGTTTATTCAGAGTGAAAATATGTAGTACAGCGTAATTACGGCTCTTCCGTTAGTTTGTGTTGGAACCGCAGGCAGAGAGCGAGTAAACAGTCAGCACAGCCCTTATATACGTCACAGGAAGTAGGTTGACTCTAGGAAGATCGGATCTCCGGATTGGTTCAGCTAGTTGTAGTCTGTAGTCTTCCGCCATTGGCTCAGTTGTCTGTCCGTCATCGTAGAATCTTCTTCGGGCACACAGTGTTCGGTTACAAAGGAGATTATGTGTGTAATGTGGGAGCTATCCTGTAGGAGTTGTAGCCATGTAATTAGCAGTAAGTTAGTCACCTGCATACGAAATAGCAATTCCTTACAAAACCCTCTCTTCACGTCTCACCAGAGACGTGACACAACCTAACTGGATCCAGACACAAAGAGAAACTTCTCCCATAAGGACTATGAAATAAGGCACGGTATTAAACAGAAATAGATATTTATGTATTACCATCATGTTCTCCATTCAATCCCACTATGTACTAAGTTGGCTACCAGCCACCTAGGAACTTACAACCCTCATTTAACAGAGCGGAGAACAGCTCAAAATAAAAGTAAAAATTATTGTCCACATTAGCCAACTTTTTCCAGCAGGAAAAAGTTTCTGATACCCTCTCTTCACATCTCCTAAGAGATGTGATATAGTCCAGATACATTACTCCAAGCAAAAACGAAGACATAATCCAAAAAGGAAAAATATCCTAAACTAGGTATGTCTATCCGGAAATGGCCCACAAAGAAAAATAATTTCCCCCTCTTCCCATCCCAGATGGGACACGACATACAATGGAGAAGCTTAATCAATAAAAGCAACTGGATCCCCCTCCCAAAATTGCTGCAAAAACTGAAAGATGGGTCTCATGCTCCATACCGTTATCTCGCACCTGGCTCCTGTTATCTAACCAAAAAGACCGCTTGTTCTCGCAACCCCACGCTCTGAATGTGCCCTCCCTTCTGTATTTTTCCAGCATGAGAAAGTTCCATGGCCCTGATACTTTTAACAATGTTTCAAATCAGCTAGGTAGCATAACACATACATACATCCACACAAGGCAACAGCAGATAATATTCAATCATATATATGGTAATGGCTATAATGTAAAATAACCCCAAGGGTGTGAACAAAAACTCAGCAATGAATCATATAACAGTTACAAAGTTTAAACTACCTTCATGTCAAAAGAGAACAGCTCATTCAAAAACAGAACAAAAGAAAATAGTGTGAAATTTAGGTCCCCCTTTTGACTCCTGCTAGGGTGTCACTCAATTATCCTTTATTTCAGCAGTCATAGCATTTCATGAAAATAATAAAAAGTTTATTACTAATAACAAGTTATATATGCCTTTGTTGTATGCTTTTGTTCCCCCCAAGGGTGTCACTCATCAAAAACAGGATAAAACTTTATTGTTATTGACATGTAAGATGTAGGATAAAACTTTGGTCATGGATAACAGAGTAAAGAATTATTAGAAACCATCTGGTCCTCTCAGCTACTCCTATTCTGTACCAGGTGGGCTCCTTGCCACCCAGGGACTCCAAACCATGTGTCATCATCAGTCAGTCCCATCCTCCCCTGAAAGCATGCGTCCGTATCGGCATCGCCAACTGGAGCATCAAGCAAAGGCATATGCCTGAAGCCCTCACCACATCTGTAACAGACTTCTCAAAACACGGTATGATGCAAGCAGCACATCGCATCAATAACAAATAATACAAGAATTAGGGTCAGAAATCCAGTAACCATCCTACCAGTGCACTTACCAAACCAGGCCAAGAGAACAGACTCCTCCACCCCCCCCGTGGACCTCATCTTAGCAGATAGTGCATCAACCCCGCCTTAGATTGTGAAGTTTAAAAACTATCATCTGGACTGGTATTATTAGGAATATATGTGCAACATTGTTTACCGAACATCTTGCAGACGTCCCCCTGACTGGCAAGAAGCATATTCAAGGCAAGTCTATTCTGTCTGGAAACCCCAAATGTGGCCTCAAGCTGTTCAGACATACTAGTGAGTGCATCACGGGAGTAATTCACAAAACGCTGTTGATTATAGTAGATATAATTAATCCATGCAGTCTGTCTAGCATCCACCATGGCTGGACCCATAGTAGGTAGTAAGTGCCAGAGTCCATCATTCCTACCCAAGGCCTGAAACTCATGAGGAATCCCCACTGGCACTCCCAACAGGTTAGTGTGTATGTCAACTACATCCTCTGTCCATGGAGCACTACTACATCTGTCTCCCATGGGATGGAATGTTTTCAGGTCCCCTGGTTACAGAACTCAGCAGCTGTTCAGCAACAACATCAACAATGGTCCGTGGAATTATCAAACTGGTCAGACCACACGTACCTTGCCATTCTCCTCTAAGAATGGGTCTCAGCACTCTTTTTGCTCCACTCATCCAACATACATCAGCCAGACCACTAGTTTGGTTTAGGCCTGTAACTGGCCAAGTGGAGTTAATGGTTATGTTACTCCTGCAATCAGCTTCAGGCAATCTCCCATAATCAATGCCATTACCTGTACCCGTGATGCACTCGTAATTGCCCCCATATGCCTCAACACCCCAAGAGGCCCGATGAGGAGGTACTGCAGGAAACACAAGGCTCAAAGAGGAACAGAGGGTTGAATTGGGCTTAACCTGGTAAAAACTTCTCAAAATACACAACCACCCCCCTCCTTCTCCTACAGCAAATTGGTGTGTAGCCAGAACAGGTCTATCATGACTACAAATAATACAGTCCTTTCTTCTCAGGGTTTTAGCTGTGTACCTCATATAAGACAGCCACAAATTGTCCCTACTATCAAAACCAGTCTCAGTTTCTAATTGATCAATAGCCGAATAGTCTCTAACATTAATTACCTGAATGGTATTTTTAACACAGTGGTGGTAGAGGAGTGTGTCCGGCTACCTCTGGTCTTGGCAGTACCCTAATAGAAAACACACCCATCATGTCTGTCCTCGTCCTTTGTAGTCCGAGGGTGTGAGTTCCTGCATCAGAGAGCTTAATAGTTTTGATGGTTAGTAGGATTTCATCACCTTTACAAAGTTCAACATTGCTCCCAGGTTTCCCCATATCATGGAAAACCTATCCACCCTTGTGGGATCCCCCATGCTATAAGGATACCCTCTTCTCCAATCCTAGAACTGTCCGAAGTCGGTTATCATGTAATCTCTACTCTAACTTCTTGTCTACCCAGATCTAGGGATTTCTTATGCTTATTTTGGAACAAAATACACATCACTTAGCCAGAGCCAGACACATCTTCACTTCTATGAACAAAAACAGGGGTGATAGGACAGGTAGGGTTACTTCATTCGAGAGTTGGCCCCCGGAATTCTGTTAATTCCAGTTCTTCTCCCGAACTCTGTTTATTGTCCGACAGTGAAAAAATGTCTTACCCTTCCGCCGTGCGATATGAATCTGGGTAGCTCTTTCAGCTAGCTGTCACCAGGGGTCTCCTATGGTCCCCAAGCCTCTGGGACTGGATTGAGTGACTTCACCTGTAGTTCACCTGTAATGCATAAAATCCTGGACATACAGGCTTGGTTAACAAACAATTTCTCATATGTTTTATCTGATTATATCTGTAACTTCTATTCCCAATTGTTAGCTTACATTTTTTTCTTTTTTTTTTTTTCTTATCCAATAAGCCCCATCCTATCCTAGACCACAATTTACCCATCCCCCTTTTGATACCTGACTCTGCCCAGGTATCAACCTTACCTACTCTAAATAATGACTTAGGTAAGATTGGTCAAAAAATTCAAAACAAATGCTTATCATATCAAAATCCTTCCTTCAAGGACCCTCAGTATTCTATCCGACAATAACATGAATTTAATATATGTTGCAGAGTGCAGAATTCCTTATCTACAGTAATTTATCACCCCTAAGAACTGAAACTTATTTTTCTATTTAATTCCCTGCCCTATTGGCTTAATATATATCCTATCCTAACCTCCTAACCTAAACTCCTTTATAATGAATTTACCTTAAAACTAGTAACTCTATATGACCACATTCATTATACCAATGACTCTCCCCTAAGGCTGATCAGACCTTAGAAGACAGTCATGATAAGGTCCATGAGTCAACCCACCCTTTTATAGTCAAGTTCTATACTACACTAGACATATTAAATCAAAATCAAATCAAATCAAATCAAATCAAATTTTATTTGTCACATACACATGGTTAGCAGATGTTAATGCGAGTGTAGCGAAATGCTTGTGCTTCTAGTTCCGACAATGCAGTGATAACCAACAAGTAATCTAACTAACAATTCTAAAACTACTGTCTTATACACAGTGTAAGGGGATAAAGAATATGTACATAAGGATATATGAGTGAGTGATGGTACAGAGCAGCATACAGTAGATGGTATCGAGTACAGTATATACATATGAGATGAGTATGTAGACAAAGTAAACAAAGTGGCATAGTTAAAGTGGCTAGTGATACATGTATTACATAAGGATGCAGTCGATGATGTAGAGTACAGTATATACGTATGCATATGAGATGAATAATGTAGGGTAAGTAACATTATATAAGGTAGCATTGTTTAAAGTGGCTAGTGATATATTTACATCATTTCCCATCAATTCCCATTATTAAAGTGGCTGGAGTTGGGTCAGTGTCAAAGAACCCTTTATCCTTAAAATCCAAATTCACTTGTGTAATTTAAAACTCATAAAGTTCCATATTTGAGCGTGTCTCTTTAAAATACCTTTGCACCAAAACAAATAGTCCTAACAAATGTTTTATGTGTATATATTTGCAAACCTTAATGATTAATCAAAACTTCCAGGCCTTTCCAATTTGGTCGTTTATGGCCTCATTCTCCCCAAGATTATAATCCCTGATATTTAATAAAAAATAACGTATTTTCCCTTGGCTCCTTCAACTCACATTTACATCTCAATAAAACAAAACACCATCTGCGTGTTCCTCAAGGAAAAACAACTTGCCCCTGTTACGTATGTCTACGTATCAAGGGAAATGTTCAAATAACCAAATTCAACCTCGCTAGTTTACCGAAACATGTACAATTATGTTTTACCATAGAGGTTGCTTTTCACCATTAATACCCTGACACCGTTCCACATAATGGTAACAGTGCTCAAATTCACTGGTGCTATTCAAACGATCAAACCAAGAATCAACAACCATCAGAATCCACCATCACGATGTTTTATGACTCAGACATCCAATCCCTCTCTCTCACGGCCCAATTACAGTCCAAATAAACGCCACAAATCAATGATACCCACCCAGCGAATCAGCTGCTAGTTTTTAGCATCTTTCCTGACGATTTACATACTCCTTTTTTAAAAATGTATTTCGAAATGTTTATAATCTTCTGAAAAATGACTCAACATTAACGCCCGCACCTCCTCTAAAGGACACTAACCATTTTCTCTGCAAAACAACCAGTTCAATTACAACCAAAAACTCAGACATATAGAACTATTCTTTACACCTCAGCTGGGAACCAAACCCCGGCCTCCCACGTGGCAGGCGAGAATTCTACCACTGAACCACCAATGCTTATGGAACTGAGATTCTCCGCAAATAGACCCAATTTTCAGTTATCTGCATTTGTTACTCCGGCATCTGAACAGAAAACAGCACCAACCTAAACGCCCAAAGTTTTCCCTCAATCAGGATTCTCATCAATCTCGCTCCCTTCGTATCTGACCCCTACGTGATTTTTTTTCTTTTCTGCCTCTTTCTCTCTATGTAACCACCAACAATCTTAATGGAAACCATTACAACCACCTTGCATTTTCATATAAACAGTTACAAATAGACAAAACAAGACAAAACACACAATTACAGGTTATATCTCTGAACTCTTATTAATCGACCCCTATCAGACCGAACTAAGCGGAATTACTGGATAGAATTCAACTCTAGAATTCAACTCTATCCCCTACTGACCCCTATCGAATTAACAATATCAGAATTAATACACGTTATCTCTCTGACCTCTGAAAGCCGATCCCTATCAGTGAATTTCCATCGGACTGAGCCGTGCCGGGTCGCAGGAGAAAATTACCATTTCCCCCCTCGGTGCCAGATTTAATGAATAGTAATTAACTATCCCCTTACCGATCTCTATTCCTGATTTATATCACACTAACCCCTATCAGAATTAATACACACATGTCCAACCCCTATCGGAACTGAATTTATATATGTCCGACCCCTATTGGAATTATCTAGGCCTTTAAGTGATCTCTCATCAATTGAAAGCTATCAGACTGTGACTGATATCTCATCAGTGATTCATATCACACCGGCCGTCGCCGGGTCGTTACTAGATATGTTCACTACACTGTTCTTTCGACTCGTCAGCAAATTATAAATTTACACAAGAATTCATACTTACTCGGAAATACTGATCAAAATTTAGGCAGACTATATGACAATATGCAAAGTTTGATTTAACAGGTTTTGCTTACCTTATTTATGGTGCACCTTTAGATCAGTTTCCCGAGTTGAGTAGAATTGTTGTCCACCCCCCGAGAATCAAATCACCCGTCCTTTTCGAATCTTCCTCTCCACGCGCTCACCCCCTCTCTCACACCCAATCTGCTCGCTTCGACTGGACCGTTAGTTAACCATCCTCTGCGTACCATTTCTGTTAGCAATTGGATATGTAGATGGGTGAGCCGGTCAAGGATCGATTCAGACTAAGTGGTAAATTTTATGACAAGTAAACAGTTTATTCAGAGTGAAAATATGTAGTACAGCGTAATTACGGCTCTTCCGTTAGTTCGTGTTGGAACCGCAGGCAGAGAGCGCGTAAACAGTCAGCACAGCCCTTATATACGTCACAGGAAGTAGGTTGACTCTAGGAAGATCGGATCTCCGGATTGGTTCAGCTAGTTGTAGTCTGTAGTCTTCCGCCATTGGCTCAGTTGTCTGTCCGTCATCGTAGAATCTTCTTCGGGCACACAGTGTTCGGTTACAAAGGAGATTATGTGTGTAATGTGGGAGCTATCCTGTAGGGGACCCCACAGGCTTTACTGTGAGTTGTAGCCATGTAATTAGCAGTAAGTTAGTCACCTGCATACGAAATAGCAATTCCTTACAAAGAACACAAAGAAACAGGGCTATGTTCAAGAACACAACGAAACAGAACACAAGGTCGACTAAGTAAATAAATACAGAACCTTATGTAACGGATGTGTGGCTAGCTAGCTAGTTAGCGGTGTTCGCGCTAAATAGCGTTTCAATCGGTGACGTCACTTGCTCTGAGACCTTGAAGTAGTAGTTCACCTTGCTCTGCAAGGGCCGCGGCTTTTGTGGAGCGATGGGTAACGATGCTTCGTGGGTGACTGTTGTTGATGTGTGCAGAGGGTCCCTGGTTCGGGGGACGGTCTAAAATTATACTGTTACTGTCACGTTCTTTCAAAATCGAACCCAGAAGCAGACCAGGACAAGGAGAGTAGGAAGAAGGTGAGTATTTATTTATTAAGTGAATGTGAATGGGTAGATATATCCAGGTGGCGTAGCGGGCAGCGGTGGTGAGTTGATGGGAGTATATAGGTGGATCCAATGGGGTAGCGGAATCCGACGACGACCAGGCGGGAATGGGGTAAATGATCCGGGTGAGTAACTGAAGACAGAACAAACGGAGGTAAGTTTAAGGCAAGCAATAACAAACAACAAAACAAATTCTATCCAACTTGAGGCTGATACTCTGGCACAACATACTGTTCATGGCTAACGATCCGGCAGGGAATGGATGTCAGGTCAGAGCTTTTGAAGGGGAGAGGTGATAATCAGGACAGGTGTGCAGATTACTGATGGGATACAGGTGCGGGTGAACATCGATCTCCCAACAAGCTAATTCGCCCGGCAACCAGACAGGGTGCGTTCCAGGACACCGGAAACACACTCCAGGACAGAAACACAGGCAAACACAGACTCAGGAAGCGGGATTCGTGACAGTTACACTTACATGAGGTCTCTTTCTTGGCTTTCATTCTATTTCCTACATTTTCATGATCACTCATTTTGTTTGTAAATATTTTTGGCATTATTAAATGTTATTAAATGTCAATTGTATAAAAACAAATGTGTGTTTGTCTTATTATTCTGGGAAAGAACATCAAATTATTCTCAAATAATGAATACCTTCAGATTAATAAATGTATTACTATTATTCTAATTTTAGTTTCAGAAGTAAGGCCTTTTATCAGAAGACCAATTTTGTCCAAGAAAGGATTAGTGTCCTTTAATAATTCCATAGTAATAAGAGTACACACTCCCTTACATTATGATGCCCTGTATGAGGGGAATCTTGGAGCTACTTTGCTAGAATAATTTGACATTTTGAGTTTCCTCCAATGAAGAGTAAAAATGTGCTGAAACGAACACCTTTGTAACCACTGAAAGTGTGACAAAGAAACCTGACTGATCTCAAATGTATTTGAGACATTTCAACACAATTGTTTGATATAAACCGATTAGAATATCAAGTTAAAGTAGACTACCTCTTTAAGAGACTTGCCATTTTATCCTATCTACATTGATCACAATAACGAACAAACAGCTGTTTCCAGTTGGGTCTTTGATCAGCCATGGGGGCAGAAATGTTATGCTAATAATTGCATTAGGAGTTTTGATTTTAAACTACCAAATTTCAAACTAAATGAAACTATATGTCTTACTCGCAGCAGTAATAAAATACTTTGAGAACAAATATCTCAACGAGTCCTCTCACAGTCTGACTGAGACAACCAGCAATATATCCCACTATGTGGCCCCAGATAACATCAAAGATATGTTTTCTTCTCTCATGCTACAGTGGTCCCAAATGGTACAGAAATACCAGCTTTTTCCACTATTTTAACTGACCTAACAGCTATTCATAAAACCTGCCAAATACAAATGTATGAATTAAGTACATCCAATTGTATCTTGTGTTCAAAAAATAGATTAAATGAAAGCTCAAATGTTTGCCTCTTAACAGCTAGAACAGTTGAAAGAGGTAGAACAGGGCCCGGCAAAGGCTGTGGATCAAAATCCCTTTGTCCACCAAGTTACAAATGATCCGTTCCTTTCAGAACAAAAGGCAGTGCCTTATAACTTCCCCAACTGGCCAACGCCAGGATAGAGGCAAATCTAAAGATAAGAGAACAGGGGGGTTGTTCCACAGTTCAACCACTCTCTCAGCCCAAAACTCTTGGCCCAGCTCAGAAAAAGGAGCATACTAACCTCCCCCACATGGCTTATAAAGCAAAAGCGCAGACAGGGACAATAGGAGGAGGCCAAATGACACAAAGGAAAAAGCTTGTCAAAGACACACGCACCCAAGCCAGAAAGCTTGTCAAAGACACTGAGAATGTCTACCTTCTTAGAAGCACCGCTGTCAGATCAGTTCATGGTTTCATTGATAGACAAGTCCCTAAGTTTGCTCAGAATTATGACCTGGAATTTTGGTCCAAAGATTATGAGCAAGACAGGCTGAGATGCTAGAGAAATTACACGTCTCCCAAACTGAACTCACCAGAGACCTGATAAGCCTCGTTAAGAGTTGCAGACATTAAGCGAACCTAGACATTCAAAGATTAGTTAACTTTTCCCATCAACATAAATAGGAAACCTAAAATGATCAACAATAGAAACATTTAGAACAGACAACAGTTTATTTTCCTAGGGTTAAAAGACGTAAAGGGGATCGCTCCTCCCTTCACACATTCACACCTCCCCCACACTGCCAAAACTGGAAACTTACAATAACCTCTTTCCATTAAACGACACTATGATTTATCCCTTCCTTTTCATCACAAAACATTTTGATTTTATTACTCTTCTCTTTCTCTTTTTCTTTGCTCATTTTCATGATGTTATGACTTAAAAATGCTATCAACAATGGACATTACAACTCAATGCTTTTGGCATCAACTTCCTTCCATCAGGGGGATATAAGACACACACCTCTCAGAGAGAGAGAGACACAGCTTAATGTGAGCTCTCACATTTTTCTACATGTTTTTTACAAAAGGATAGATTTGGAGTTAGACTTGGATTTTTTGGCAGGTACATATGCAGGATGTTACCCTCCACAGCATAGCCTTCGTTCCAGATCAAAACTTAATTTTGACCAAAATTAACCTTAGAGGTTACAGCTTCCAAGGTTTTATTTTTCCAAGCTATACAGAGGGTGCTCTAGCCAACAAACAGCAGACCTGAGGACACCATTCCAACCTGGAACTGAACCAGATACAAATTCAATTAGCACTAAGGTGTGAAGTAAAAGGCCTTTGGGCCCAACAAGTGTCAGGAGTCTTTGAAGCGTCCTCTGAAGCCCCCTCCTGCTGTTCATTCACTGGCATTTTCTACAAGAAATCTGCCTCCAGACATAAAAGCTTCTCCCATGTGGGTGAGACTTCTACTCCTGTTGCCTGCTGCACTGCTGCTTGGATTCCACCTGGCGATCTGTTCACCATTTGCCCTGGTTGTCTCCCCCTGTCTGGTACAGGTACCTCCACCACACTCAACCCTCTCTCCCTGGCCTGTCTCCCCCTGTCTGGTACAGGTACCTCCACCACACTCAACCCTCTCTCCCTGGCCTGTCTCCCCCTGTCTGGTACAGGTACCTCCACCACACTCAACCCTCTCTCCCTGGCCTGTCTCCCCCTGTCCGGTACAGGTACCTCCACCACACTCAACCCTCTCTCCCTGACCTGTCTCCCCCTGTCTGGTACAGGTACCTCCACCACACTCAACCCTCTCTCCCTGGCCTGTCTCCCCCTGTCTGGTACAGGTACCTCCACCACACTCAACCCTCTCTCCCTGGCCTGTCTCCCCCTGTCTGGTACAGGTACCTCCACCACACTCAACCCTCTCTCCTTGGCCTGTCTCCCCCTGTCTGGTACAGGTACCTCCACCACACTCAACCCTCTCTCCAGAGCTTTTTCCCGCCTCCAGCACACACACACTGTTGGGGCAAATTACTCTGAACTTGGCTAGCCCCAAGTCGTTTTATATTTCATTTTGTTCTTGTGCATTTTTCTATTTTACTATTTGCCTCATGACTCCTGCATATTTTGTTGACGACAAACTTTCTTTACACAACCATGGGACAGACTATGTTGGTTCCCACACTCGGGACTCTGAGTCTCTATTGGTTACACAGGCTTTTGGCCTCCCATCCTATTCTAACCACCTCTCGCCGGCTTTGTATTCATGTTACCTGATAAAATTGCTGTATAATATGATCTTGTTGCCATCTGATACACATTCAGATGGCATAAATCAGCACTGCAGAGCTCTCCCTGTACTATGCCGTGCCTTGATTGTATTACTGTTGATGACATCTGGAAATGTGCATGTACACCCGAGCCCATCTACTGTTGATGATATCTGGAAATGTGCATGTACACCCTGGCCCATCTTCTGTTGCTAGACCCAATTCTGACTTGTGCTCTGATATCTGCTTCACTGATTTCTGCTCTCGTAAAAGCCTGGTTTTTCTGCATGTTAACACTAGAAGCTTATGACCTAAAATGGATCAATTGAAAGTGTGGGTTCACAGCTCCAATCCAGATGTGTTGGTCATTACTCAGATGTGGTTAAGAAAGAGTGTTTTGAATACTGATGTTAACCTTTGTGGTTATAACCTTTTTCGGCAAGACAGATCTTCCAAAAGTGGGGTGTCTAAAGGTGTTTCCACCAAGTCTGTCCCCAAACAATTTGATTTGCTGGTTTTAAGCATTAAACTTTCAAATATCTCTTTGTTGACTGTTGCTGGGTGCTATTGTCCTCTATAAGCACTGACCTGCACCCTACCTGCCCTATGCTCTCTCCTGGCCCCTTACCCCTTACACAATTCTGAATTTGTCCTGATAGGTGGCCTAAACTGGGACATGCTTATTAAACCACCTGACCAAGTCCCTAAAGCAATGGGACTCCCTAAATCTTTCTCAGATTATCACCAATCCCACAAGGTATGACTCCAAACACCCAGAAAAGGCTACTCTCCTCGATGTTATTCTCACAAATAATCCTGATAGGTATCAGTCTGGTGTTTTCTATAATGACCTTAGTGATCACTGTTTTACAGCCTGTGTTCCTAATGGCTGCTCAGTAAAACGACCTGTCCTGATTTGTCATAGACTTTAAAAACTTTCTTTGCAAGCCTTCCTTCATGAACTGGCCTCTGTAAAATGGTATAAAATCAGCTTGATCCCCTCTCTCGAAGGAAACCTTGGACCTTCTTTTTTGACATTTTCAGTGGTATTGTTAACAAACACACCCCCATGAAGAAAATAAGAATTAAAAACAGGTTTAGCTCCTGGTTCGACCATTATCTTGCGGAGTTACTCCACCTCAGCAATTGCATTTGGTGAAAGGCTCAGCACATGCATACTCAAGCTGCCTGGCTATCTTTAAGGCCAATTAGAAAGAAGTGCACTCAGGCCAAAGTTAGTTACTTTAAGGAGCAGTTCTCTCTCTGTGGGTCTAACCCCAAGAAGTTCTGGAAACTATTAAAGACCTGGAGAATAAAGACCTCCTCACAGCTGCCCATGTCCCTTAAAGTTGATGATGTGGTTGTTACCAACAAGAAGCACATGGCTGAGCTCTTTAATCACCACTTCATTAAGTCAGGATTCCTATTTGACTCAGCCATGCTTCCTTGCCCGTCCAACATTTCCTCATCTCCCACCCCTTCTAATGCGACTTTCCCCGATGCTTCTCCCTCTTTTTCCCCTGCCACGCTACAAAGTTTCTCCCTGCAGGCAGTCACTGAGTCCGAGGTGCTAGGAGCTCCTTAAACTTGACCCCAAAAAAACATCTGGGTGAGATGGTTTAGACCCTTTCTTCTTTAAAGTTGCTGCCCCTATCATCGCCAAGCCTATCTCCGAACGTTTTAACCTGTCTCTCCTGCCTGGGGAGGTTTCATTGCTTGGAAGGCAGCCACAGTTCGTCCTTTATTTAAAGGGGGAGATCAAGTTGATCCTAACTGTTACAGGCCTATTTCTATTTTGCCCTGTTGACTAAAAGTGTCTGAAAAAATTGTCAATAATCAACTGACAGGCTTTCTTGATGTCTATAATATTCTCTCGGGTATGCAATCTGGTTACCGCTCAGGTTATGGATGTGTCACTGCAACCTTAAAGGTCCTCAATGATGTCACCATTGCCTTTGATTCTAAGCAATATTGTGCTGCTATTTTAATTGACTTGGCCAAAGCATTTGATACGGTAGACCATTCCATTCTTGTGGGCCGGCTAAGGAGTATTGGTGTCTTTGAGGAATCTTTGGCCTGGTTTGCTAACTTCCTCTCTCAAAGAGTGCAGTGTATAAAGTCAGAAAATCTGCTGTCTCAGCCACTGCCTATCACCAAGGGAGTACCCCAAGGCTCAAACCTTGGCCCCTCGCTCTTCTCAATTTACATCAACAACATAGCTCAGGCAGTAGGAATCTCTCTCATCCATTTATATGCAGATGATACAGTCTTAAACTCATCTGCTCCTCCCCGGATTTTGTGTTAAATGCTCTACAACAAAGTTTTCTTAGTGTCCAACAAGCTTTCTCTACACTTAACCTTGTTCTGAACACCTCCAAAACAAAGGCCATGTGGTTTGGTAAGAAGAATGCCCCTCTTACTACAAGTGTTATTACTACCTCTGAGGTTTAGAGCCTGAGGTAGTCACCTCATACAAGTACTTGGGAGTATGGCTAGACTGTGCACTGTCCTTCTCTCAGCACATATCAAAGCTACAGGCTAAGGTTAAATCTAGACTTGGTTTCCTCTATCGTAATCACTCCTCTTTCACCCCAGCTGTCAAACTAACCCTGATTCAGATTACCATCCTACCCATGATAGATTACGGAGACCTAATTTATAGATCGGCAGGTAAGGGTGTTCTCGAGCGGCTAGATGTTCTTTACCATTCGGCCATCAGACTTTCCACCAATGCTCCTTATAGGACACGTCACTGCACTCTATACTCCTCTGTAAACTGGTCATCTCTGTATGCTCGTCTCTAGACCCACTGGTTGATGCATATTTATAAAACCCTCTTAGACCTCACTCCCCCCTATCTGAGAGATCTACTGCAGCCCTCATCTTCCACATACAACACCTGTTCTTCCAGTCACATTCTGTTAAAGGTCCCCAAAGCCCACACATCCTTGCGTCGCTCCTTTTTTCAGTTCGCTGCAGCTCGCAACTGGAACGAGCTGCAACAAACGCTCAAACTGGACAGTTTTATCTCAATCTTTTCATTCAAAGACTTAATCATGGACACTCTTACTGACAGTTGTGGCTGCTTTGTGTGATGTATTGTTGTCTCTACCTTCTTGACCTTTGTGCTGTTGACTGCCCAATAATGTTTGTACCATGTTTTGTACTGCTACCATGTTGTTTTGCTACCATGTTGTTGTTATGTGTTGTTGCTACCATGCTGTGTTGTCATCTGTTGCTGCCTTGCTATGTTGTTGTCTTAGGTCTCTCTTTATGTAGTGTTGTCTCTCTCGTTTGGATGTGTGTTTTGTCCTGTATTTATATTGTATTTATTTATTTGAATCCCAGGCCCCTGTCTCCGCAGGAGGCCTTTTGCCTTTTGGTAGGTTGTCATTGTACATTAGAATTTGTTCTTAACTGACTTGCATAGTTAAATAAAGGTTAAATAAAGATATGTTGTGACGTTTCTTTTTAATGTCATATGTTGAACAATGTTGAACATACTTTTACTGTTTCTCTATAATGCTGAACTGTTATGGACTACTGAGTGCCTCCAAGTTCTGAAATAAACAATAAAAAGTGAACAGTACATTTTTCACTCACAAAAGTTCCAAAAGACTGACTGTCATATGTCATATTAAATGCAAATGCAAATGGTTTATCTCTCTCACTCTCTTTCTAAGACAAATTGTCATAAAAGTGGCCCTTCACCCCTAGGTAAGGTACCATGTGACCTCAAAGGACTACCAAAAGACTCTTCTGTCTCCCCTTCACTCTCTTAGCTTTTAGCCTTTTATCCGGCTGGACCTCTCTCTCTCTCTCTCTCTCTCTCTCTGTCTGTCTCTCTCTCTCTCTCTCTGTCTCTGTCTCTGTCTCTGTCTCTCTCTGTCTCTGTCTCTCTCTCTCTCTCTCTCTCTCTCTCTGTCTCTCTCTCTCTCTGTCTCTGTCTCTCTCTCTCTCTCTCTGTCTCTCTCTGTCTCTGTCTCTCTCTCTGTCTCTCTCTGTCTCTCTCTCTCTCTCTCTCTCTGTCTCTCTCTCTGTCTCTCTCTCTCTCTCTCTCTCTCTCTCTCTCTCTCTCTCTCTCTCTCTCTGTCTCTGTCTCTCTCTCCTCTCCTCTCTCCTCTGTCTCTCGCTCTCTCTCTCCTCTCTCTCTCTCTCCTCACTCTCTCCTCTCTCTCTCTCTCTCTCTCTCTCTCCATCTTCTCTCATTCTCGCTCTCTCTTTCTCTCTCTATCTCTCTCTCGTCTCTCCCTTCTCTCTCTCGTCTCTCCCTCCCTCTTTCTCTCTAGCTTTCTATCTCTCTCTCTCTAACCTAATGAAGACCAGTTGTCTCTGTGCCAGGAAAACAAAATAAAAGGAGGTATAAATGGCAGCACCATCTGGTGCCTGTTCTCCTAAAGAGAGGGGGATGAGGAGAGGAGGAGAGAGAAGTGGGGGGTCATTCTTGAGGAGCGGTGAATGGGAGGGGGAGGATTTCTGCCCCACAGAGCATAGGGAGCAGGGGAGGAGGAAAGGGGGAATAGAGGGAAATGAGGAGAGGAGAGGATTCTAGGTTTATTTCAATTATCAGGATTACAACAGAGCCACCACTCTACAAGTTGCCCCAGGCAGGCTCATCTGAGGATGCCTAAAAAGGCAGGCTCCCAAGAAGCATTAGGTCTCCTAAGACCCCTGATGCTGGACTATCTGGGCTATTTATGCCTTCCCTGTGAGACACTACCACTACCGATAAACGCCACTCTATTTCATGGATGACTTCACAAAGGCACGTTCTGGGCAGAAATATCACACTATCGTGGAGTTGGCTGGTTGATAGAAAGAGACCTTATTTCAACCCCGGTAGTGTAGTGTATCGTGTAGTGCCTTTACAGACAATAACTGTTGTGTCATCAATAGATGATGTCTAGGGATTCATTTAGAAGCACGGTGAAGGTCTATTAGTGGAATGTGAGATGACATCCTGTAGCTTCGTAACTGACAACACCGTTAGCTGTGATCATAATCATGATATCGGAGGGCCTCTTGTGCCTTATTACTTTATTAAACTACATGAATGTGGCATTGGAGATAGGAGGAGAGAGAACCTTTTCACCGTCAGAAAGCTTTCCAATGCTTAGGATAAGATCTAGCAAAAGATACTGATGAGGTCTTACTGTAACTACTGTACTAACAAGCATAACACCTTTCTACAAAAAGATACCCTTTCCCTTAATTGTTGACAGACAAACTGTAGGTGCCCTCCACAGGAAGTTCTAATTCATGAAAAACTTTGTGCAACTTTTAATCCTGTGGCCAACCAGCAGGCTAAACAGAGCCTCTGGCTCTCAGGACTTCAGCCTCATTCAACCGTTCACTAATTAATGACCTCAGCTTAATGTAATTAACTGTCAGTTCATCAGGTAGGAGATTCAAGCCCTGAGATTTACACACTCAAGTTTCAGATCTTCTCTACCTACACACACATACACGCACAGTGAAACTGTGGCGTAATTAGACAGGTGTATCCGTTTTGACTGCTTGGCTTCAGATTAATTAGCTGGTCATAATTGTCCAGTGTTAATAATAATAATCTGGCTCCTATGGGGGGAGAGGAAGCAGACATTGACACACTGGAATAGTTATACGTTTCACAAGTTTCTTCAGCAAACTTCAAATGTTCTTAGTATAGACAGTGGTTCATACGCTTCCTAAGCACACACTTAAAGGGATGTATTTATTGATTCACTTTTATTTATTCAGGGGAACCCAATTGAGACCAGTGTCTCATTTATAATTACATAAATACAGCAACAACACAAATATTTTAAAAACCTAAAAGACAGCTATAAATACATTACATCAGTTTATTACAAGTTCTAATAGTCAACTGCCCTAACGGCAACAGGGAATCCAGCTGGAATTTGTTTTGTAAGGTATTCCATAACTGTGGTGCATCAAAACCAAAGGCCAATGTACCAAACTATGTGGAGACAAGGGAGACATCAAGAGTTTGGTATCTCATATTTGTATATTTCAACAGGGAAGTGGAATATGTTGGAAGCTTGTGGAGCAGAGCTTTGTAAAAAAATAAGGGAGTAATTAGTGAGGTCCAGCCGACCTTCTGATACAGGATGCTGTCACACCCTGATCTGTTTCACCTGTCCTTGTGATTGTCTCCACCCCCTCCAGGTGTCGCTTGTTTCCCCAGTGTATTTATCCCTGTGTTTCCTGTCTTTCTGTGCCAGTGTATTTATCCCGGTGTTTCCTGTCTCTCTGTGCCAGTGTAATTATCCCTATGTTTCCTGTCTCTCTGTGCCAGTGTATTTATCCCAGTGTTTCTTGTCTCTCTGTGCCAGTTCGTCTTGTATGTCCAAGTCAACCAGCGTGTTTTTCCCATGCTCCTGCCTTTTCGTTTCTCTTTTTGCTAGTCCTCCCAGCTTTGACCCTTGCCTGTTTCTGGACTTTGTACCCGCCTGCCTGACCATTCTGCCTGCCTTGACCTCGAGCCTGTCTGCCACTCTGTACCTCCTGGACTCTGAACTGGTTTTGACCTTTTGCCTGTCCACAACCATTCTATTGCCTAAGCCTTTTTGGATCAATAAACATCTAAGACACCAACCATCTGTCTCCTGTGTCTGCATCTGGGTCTCGCCTTGTGCCCTGATAGATGCAGTGATGAATATTAAAATGGTTACCTGTAATAACGCGAAGAGTGCTATGGCAGACGGCATCCAAAGGTTTAAGAGTAGTGGCTGCTGCATTCTGGGAAATGGTGTCACCATAGTCAAGAACTGGCAGGAAAGTTGACTGTACAATCTGGATAGTTTACCAACATTACACATGGGTTTCCTTACCCTGTAAACAATATATGTACAAGGTATGACAGCAATCCATGCTTTGGTTAAGTTTCCCTGGCAGTGGCTGATATGTTGGCATAATCCCATTCAAGTCATGGGACCGATATTTTTTTTTAAATCTACAAGTGACATTGGTGAGATCCACAATCAATTTGAAATACTTTCTAAACATTTGGACATGATGTGCGAAGAATGCTAATAGCGGTCCCATGACTTAAATGGGAATTGTGCCACAAATGCTAAAACGTTAGCATTTGAAAACAGTGCCAGGGAAACTAAACCAAAGCATGGATTGCTGTCTTACCTTGAAAATAGACTGCTTACAGCAGGGGTAGACAACCCACGTCCTTCATGTTGTTGATCTAACCAACCTTTAACACCAGGTGTGTTGAATTTAAGCAATCACTGAACTGATCAATTAGCTCAGTTGGTCAGGTGTGGTGCCTATTTGGAATCAAATCCAGCAGTACCTGTGACACTCTAGGAACAGGGTTGCCTACACCTGGATTACAAGGCAGGGAGACCAATATGTCATTTTGTAATTTGGGTGAACTATCCCTTTAAGCTCTTGAGAAGTTTCTAAAAGATGTTGTGATGCTGCCTGGCTGCATGTCTGCGCCCACTGCCCACGCACCAGCCAGTGACCCTGATTGCACAGTCTGTTAATAGAAGCTTTTATCTACTCAGAAGCATCACACAGTCTCACACTTCAACTCTGTAGAGTGGTTAGCTACACCTACACATGAAACAGGTTAATTGACATCTTCATATACTTCAAGAGTGTTTTTCAAGTCTGATACAGCACCTTTTAAACCGTTACAGTTATATCTAATGTTGACTTCATGGAATTCAAGTAGTGTGTAAATGATTTTAATTGATATACTCCAATACCAATCAGGACAAAAACGTATTTATCGTGTGTGGCTGGTGTATCTAGTCAGGTTCTGTCTAAGAGGGAGAATTGTTATTTGATGTGTACGGGAACATGAAGTCATACAGTGTAATCATTAGCCTTCAAATATGTATTATTAAATGGAGATAATTATGATAATCTCTAAATACCACATTAATGTTTTTCAATATATCAATTAAAAGTTCATGTCTATAATATCAATTCATACAAAATGAAGTGCATTTGATAAAGGGATGAACTCTCCAAACACAATATTCATCGAGTGTACAAAACATTAGGAACATCTTCCTAATATTGAGTTGTACCCCTTTTGCCCTCAGAACAGCCTCAATTCATCAGGGCATGGATTACAAGGTGCCGAAGTGTTCCACAGGGATGCTGGCCCATTTTGACTCCAATGCCTCCCACAGTTGTGCCAAGTTGGCTGGATGTCATTTGGGTGGTGGACCATTCTTGATCCACACGGGAAACTGATGAGCGTGACACACTCAAACCGGTGTGCCTGGCATCTACTACCATACCCCGTTCAAAGGCACTTAAATATGTTGTTATGCCCATTCACCCTCTGAATGGCACACACACAAAATCTGTCTCAATAATCTCAATGCTTAAAAATCCTTCCTTAAACTGTCTCCTCCTCTTTAACTACACTGATTGAAGTGGATTCAACAAGTAACACCAATAAGGAACCTTAGCTTTCACCTGGATTCACCTGGTCAGTCTATGTCATGGAAAGTGCAGGTGTTCATGTCAAGTCAAATTGATTTAAATTGCATTTTACAAGAGACACGGCACACTTTACACAACACACTTTTTCTGATTGGTTTAAAAGGAGGAACCAATCAGATTGCGTGGTCGGAACTAACTGTTTCATAATACTGAATCAAGACAAAAACCTCAAAGTATTGTGAGATGAACACAATTTACACTTTCAAATTCCAAGGCTGTGACTTTTTGTTTACACCTTCACAAGGGCTTTGTGTTATTTTCTCTGAGAGAAACAACCTTTTGAAGGACTTTTGAGGGACCCAGTCTGTGGAATGTGGACAAACCTCAGTGTGCCTCTATGCCATGTTACTAAGTCAGGTGTTTATACAATGTGGCCAAAGGAATAATAAGAAAGGTTTTAAACCAGTAGAATATCAGTTCTAGAGTAAGAGCAGCAACAGCACAGAGAGCAGCCAACATGCCCAACATGAACAGCAGCATTGTCTTCTTCATGGGCCGCTCCTATGAACGCAGCTCTGACTGACCTGACATGTACTCCTACCTGCCTGAGCCCTCCTCCCCATCACAATTTAAGTTAGTCATACTGGTCTCTAATGGTTTTAGTAACCACAGTGTGGGCCTGTTAGAACACAAAAATCACCAATATCCACTTAGTAAGATCAGATTTGAATGTGCGCCAATAACGGCATCCTTGTTCTTTCCAAATGGGCTGCGTTCCATTGGTGTCTTTACCACATGTTTTATGTGTGCAGGCTTTTGTTCCGGCCCAGCTTTGATACCAGGTCTGCTAAGGGATGCCACCTGCCTGAGCCTCCCCTATGATAATGGAACTGATTCCAGCACAGTGTGAATCGCCCAACCATGCCAAGCTGTGTGCCAGGCCATGCCAGGGACTCACATGTATACCGGGTGTCAACCAGCACACACACATGTACGCGCACACACACACAAACAAGCAAACGAACACACACACATACAAACCTCCACCTCTCAGCTAGGCCCTAAGCCATCCAAACAGAGTACGATGAAGAGGCAGATGAAGTCCTGTCATTTGAAATTCTAATAAATTGATGGTCTCATGAGTATGACTGTTAAATATGTTGAATTCCTCAACCCTGTAGGAATGGCAGCGGCTTGGGTAGGAGTACATGTTAGGTCAGTCAGAGGTGCGTTCATAGGAGCGGCCCATGAAGAAGACAATGCTGCTGTTCATGTTGGGCATGTTGGCTGCTCTCTGTGCTGTTGCTGGGGCTCTTACCCTAGAACTGATATTCTACTGGTTTAAAACCTTTCTTATGATACAAACACCTGACTCAGCAACCCTAACCCTAACTCTACCTTAACCCTAACTCTACCCTAAACCTAAACCTACCCTAACTCTACCCTAACCCTACCCTAACCCTAACTCTACTCTAACCCTAACCCTACCCCAAATCTATCCTAACCCTAACTCTACCCTAACCCTAACTCTACCCTAACCGTAACTCTACCCTAACCCTAACTCTGCCCTAACCCTAACTCTGCCCTAACCCTAATTCTGTCCTAACCCTAACTATACCCTAATCCTAATTCTGTCCTAACCCTAACCCAGACCCTAACTCTGCCCTAACCCTAACTCTACCCTAACCCTAACTCTACCCTAACGTTAACCCTAACTCTACCATAACCCTAACTCTACCCTAACCCTAACTCTACCCTAACCCTACCTTAACTCTACCCTAACCCTAACTCTACCCTAACCATAACTCTACCCTAACCCTAACTCTACCCGAACTCTACCCTAACTCTAACCCTAATCCTAACCCTAACCCTAACCCTAACTCTACCCTAACCCTAACCCCAACTCTACCCTAACCCTAACTCTACCCTAACCCTAACCCTAACTCTACCCTAACCCTAACCCTACCCTAACCCTAAACCTAGCTTCATGTCCACACCCCGGCTCAACCCTTGCGGTTTTCCTTTATCTGTTTTAGTACACCTCCATACTATACAGAACTTCACCATCAGCCATAGAGATACAGAATATTATCAGTAATCACAGAACCATGCAGGACATCACTAAGATTCACAGCTGAACCTTCTGGAGCAGCAGCCATTAAAACTAGTGGAGCTGGCTATTGTTTAATGATATATTTACATTTTAAAGCTTGATTTAATTACACTCAGTGCCCCGCGACTCCTCTTCTCCTATAAAAAAAAGACAGGATGAGAGAGGGAGGATGAGAAGTGCTGAGATGAGCTGGGTGCCCTAACTGTCTGTGGGGTAGTTTATGTAGAGGACATGGGTTTTGTTGAGGTTGATGAGCTTCAATGACACCAGTATTACAGAAAATATAGTCATATATTTTGTCAATATAGACAGTAAGACAGATATGTGTCCGATTTTATTGTCACATGAGAAATAGCGCTCCCATGCTCCTCCTAAACTGATAGTTCCTATTGGCATGACACCATGAAGAAGATAACATGAATGTGTTTACCATTATCATTACACCAGTATTCGTTTTACTTCACCTCTATTTGTTAATGATAGCATCTTCCCATCTTAAGATCTCCTGGCGATGTTCTTATCAGGCGGTTGAATAACTTAACTCTAATGAATTGAGTTGTATGTTTTCCTGATGCTTTTTGATAACCTTGAAATGTTAATAATGTGGAAACTGATTTTGTATATAACGCCATGAATCGGAAGCACAGGGAAATGAAATTGAATTATTAATATTGCTATTACATGTCATTACTATGCTGTTACTATGGTATTACATCATTTATTACTATTCATTACTGTAAAACGGTTACTCTGACAAATTCTGGCTCCCTCCAGATTGAGAGTGTAAATCAGTAACTATTGCTAATCTACCTAATGCAGTCAATACACTACACACAGTCACATTGCTCTGAAAACATGCCTGTTCATTACATTCCTAAAATAGTCTGCATACCAACGAGGGCACAATTAGAAAAGCTTTCCGTCCCTGGGTGGGCTCCAACCACCAACCTTTAGATTAACAGTCTAATGCGTTAGCCAATTGTGCCACAGAGACAGGCTGAGAGAGCATATAGGCACACAGCATAAATAAATGCTGTCCTTGGTGCTGAAACCACTCTCTGTTGCACTCTCACTCTAGCCTGAGCTTGGCAGCTGTTTCAGCCAGTCGCTGTTCCTCATTCCTGCTCCTAGAGAGCCACAGGGTTTTTTATTTACATTTTTACAGTGTGTATTTATGTGTTTGTGTTCAGGTATGCTTGCGTGTGAGCTGAATATTTGCGTGTGTGCTGAATTATCCCTCTGATAGGATAATTACTGCAGATGACTCCCACACACACATAACCTTGAAAACACACACACACCAGACAGGAGGATGAGTCACACTTTCTGCCCTTTCATTGCTCTTTATATCACCACCCAGCTCTTAGTATAGCTGCTAACCTACCTACCTACCTAGTGTGTGTGTGTGTCTGTGTCTTTGTGCATGCACACGTGTGTGTTTTCAGTGAACCTGTCCTTTGCATTTAGCGCAGCCCTTACCCGTAGGAAAGGTCAGAATGCTTAGCAGGATTATTTGTTTGCACCTTGAAGCATTTGGACTTGAACTAATTCACCGTCAATGGAAGTTACAGCACAAGGATATAGACTCTGACACTGTGGCATCACTCCAAGCCCTTTCTCCTGATAGAGACCTAGAGGTGTTTTTTAAAGAGACCTTAGTCTGCTAGATAAGAAAGGATGGGATACAGGATAATAAACAAAAGCAAAGAAGCTGAACCCAGGTTATGATTCTTCCTGTCCCCTTGTCTGACTGCGGGGCAGAGCGAATGAGGGAGAATGGGAGAGAATGAAGGAAACTGAAGGAGCAGCAATATTAACTCAAATGGGAGTGTGACCAAGCTCAGTAAATGGAAAACTGTCTTTCATCATCACTAAAGTGTCCTCCCCACGACCCTGCGGCTGAAATTAACATGGCGGGGACTCCAAGGAAAATAGTTTCAATTTACTTCTAAGTGGAGTAGCATTGATTCTTGGTTTAACAGTAGGTCCTGGAGGCTCAGAGCACTCTTTCTCTCTCTTTTCCTCTCTTCGTCTTTTCCCTGACTTTATCTCGCTATCTCTCTCTCTTTCTCTGGTAGACTTGCAGGACATTCATGAGGAATTCCCCTTATGTTCGCAAATCGTATATAGCTTAATTAATTTATATTGGATTCATGTTGTTAATCAAACATGTTCAATTATTGAAACTGAATAGCTGGCATACAGTTTAATTTCCTGTGAAATCCTGTGTAAAATTGTCAAGTAAATATGTGTAACATGAATGGAACAGTCCATTTGTTTTTGATTATATCAGCTTACCTATCTAATGAACATACCTTTTTATTTTCAGGTTATTGGCAGTGTGTATCCCTATCATGTCTGACTGTCTGTAGCACCAGCATACTGTCTTTGCCTGCGTTTAGGTATTTCCTTCCTCCAGCACCTGTCCCTATGGGGTTGCGTGTGTTGTATGTAGCATGTTGCATGGAGCGTGACAGTATTCCCCTGGGACCGGAGGTGAGAAGGTAACTGCCTCACACACACACACACACACACACACACACACACACACACACACACACACACACACACACACACACACACACACACACAGACACACACACAATAGCCTCAGGCAAGTTCACACTCAACACACTAGCTGCCAGCTGGTTGATGGCAGGCAGGTTATGAAAGAGTTTAAAAAACGTGACCTCCACTGAACAAAAATATAAACACAACATGCAACAATTTCAAAGATGTTACTGAGTTACAGTTCATATAAGGAAATCAGTCAATTGAAATAAATGCATTAGGCCCTAATCTATGCATTTCACATGACTGGGAGTAAAGATATCCATTTGTGGGTCACATGTGCCTTTAAAAAAAGTAGGGGCGTGGATCAGAAAACCAGTCACTATCTGGTGTGACCACCATTTGCCTCATGCACATCTCCTTCACATAGAGTTTATCAGGCTGTTGATTGGGCCCTGTGAAATGTTGTCCCACTCCTTTTCAATGGCTGTGCGAAGTTGCTAGAAATTGGCAGCAATTGGAACACGCTGTCATACACATTGATCCAGAGCCTCCCAAACATGCTCGATGGGTGACATGTCTGGTGAGAATGCAGACCAGAACATTTTCAGCTTTCAGGAATTGTGTACAGATCCTTGCGACATGGGGCCGTGCATTATCATGCTGAAACATGAGGTGAAGGCGGCGGATGAATAATAATTCCACGTGACCTTGAGTCACAGTATTTTCCTGTTATGCAGTCTGGACATGCATTGTTAGTACCCAACTTGCTAACTACCATCAGGTCCTAATGGTCTGGTACTCAGGGCTCTATTGTTCCTCCATCAGGTCCTAATGGTCTGGTACTCAGGGCTCTATTGTTCCTCCATCAGGTCCTAATGGTCTGGTACTCAGGGTTCTGTTGTTCCTCCATCAGGTCCTAATGGTTTGGTACTCAGGGCTCTGTTGTCCCTCCATCAGATCCTAATGGTCTGTTACTCAGGGCTCTTATTGTCCCTCCATCAGGTCCTAACAGCCTGGTACTCAGGGCACTATTGTCTGTCTAACCACTCTGACATCAATGCAAATGCAATCAAAAATCACATAAAACACTTGTCATCAAAACAGTATGTGCTTTTAAAACTCACCTTACTCTGATGATCAATTTGAAGAAAGAAGTTAAAATGTGGATGTTATTTCAATGCTTAACACAACGAAATGGACAGCACTTTCTAAGGTGATGATTAATTTAAAACACCATATGCATATTATAGATTTTGCATATGCATAGGCCTATATATGAGCCCAAGCCCATAACACAATATATATTTTTACGCATGGCAGATATGATTTTGAATGGCAAAAAAATGTAAATAAAACATTTTAAGATGTCTTTTGTACATAATTGGCCAAGCCTACACTCCCAAATTAAACAAATTCTAGTAATGGCCTTTGAGTGTGGACTGTATTATTATGCATACTGGATGGACTGGTTACCTTATGCTATACTGCAGACTTTCTATCCATGAGTTTGGGAAATAACTTCTAGGCCTAGACGATGCTTTGGCAGGGTGACTTCTAGAGTTAGCCTACAATTGTAGTGTATTTGATTTTGAATAGCCTAGTAATGAGAATTTTTTATATTTTCATAATAAATCTGGTGCTGACTGGTTGCTGACTGGGTGCTGACTGGTTGCTGACTGGGTGCTGACTGGATGCTGACTGGGTGCTGACTGGATGCTGACTGGCTGCTGACTGGGTGCTGACTGGTTGCTGACTGGATGCTGACTGGTTGCTGACTGGATGCTGACTGGATGCTCACTGGCTGCTGACTGGCTGCTGACTGGTTGCTGACTGGATGCTGACTGGATGCTGACTGGATGCTGACTGGCTGCTGACTGGCTGGCTGCTGACTGGTTGGATGCTGACTGGATGCTGACTGGATGCTGACTGGATGCCTGACTGGTTGCTGACTGGTTGCTGACTGGGTGACTGACTGACTGATGCTGACTGGGCTGCTGACTGGATGCTGACCGACTGCTGACTGCTGACTGGGTGCTGACTGGTTGCTGACTGGATGCTGACTGGTTGCTGACTGGATGCTGACTGGATGCTGACTGGATGCTCACTGGCTGCTGACTGGCTGCTGACTGGTTGCTGACTGGATGCTGACTGGATGCTGACTGGATGCCGACTGGTTGCCGACTGGTTGCCGACTGGATACCGACTGAATACTGACTGGATGCTGACTGGATGCTGACTGAATACTGACTGGTTGCTGACTGGTTGCTGACTGGTTGCTGACTGGTTGCTGACTGGATGCTGACAGAGTGCTGACTGGTTGCTGACTGGTTGCTGACTGGATGCTGACTGGTTGCCGACTGGATGCTGACTGGATGCTGACTGGATGCTCACTGGCTGCTGACTGGCTGCTGACTGGTTGCTGACTGGATGCTGACTGGATGCTGACTGGATGCTCACTGGCTGCTGACTGGCTGCTGACTGGTTGCTGACTGGATGCTGACTGGATGCTGACTGGATGCCGACTGGTTGCTGACTGGTTGCTGACTGGGTGCTGACTGGATGCTGACTGGGTGCTGACTGGATGCTGACCGGCTGCTGACTGGGTGCTGACTGGTTGCTGACTGGATGCTGACTGGTTGCTGACTGGATGCTGACTGGATGCTGACTGGATGCTCACTGGCTGCTGACTGGCTGCTGACTGGTTGCTGACTGGATGCTGACTGGATGCTGACTGGATGCCGACTGGTTGCCGACTGGTTGCCGACTGGATGCCGACTGGATGCCGACTGAATACTGACTGGATGCTGACTGGATGCTGACTGAATACTGACTGGTTGCTGACTGGTTGCTGACTGGTTGCTGACTGGTTGCTGACTGGATGCTGACAGAGTGCTGACTGGTTGCTGACTGGTTGCTGACTGGATGCTGACTGGTTGCCGACTGGATGCTGACTGAATACTGACTGGATGCCGACTGGATGCCGACTGGATGCTGACTGGTTGCTGACTGGTTGCTGACTGGTTGCTGACTGGATGCTGACAGAGTGCTGACTGGTTGCTGACTGGTTGCTGACTGGATGCTGACTGGTTGCCGACTGGATGCTGACTGAATACTGACTGGATGCCGACTGGATGCTGACTGGATGCTGACTGGATGCTGACTGGATACTGACTGGTTGCTGACTGGTTGCTGACTGGATGCTGACTGGATGCTGACTGGATACTGACTGGTTACTGACTGAATACTGACTGGATGCCGACTGGATGCTGACTGGATACTGACTGGTTGCTGACTGGATGCTGACTGAATACTGACTGGATGCCGACTGGATGCTGACTGGATGCTGACTGAATACTGACTGGTTGCTGACTGGATGCTGACTGAATACTGACTGGATGCCGACTGGTTGCTGACTGGATGCTGACTGGTGCCGACTGGATGCTGACTGAATACTGACTGGATGCTGACTGGATGCTGACTGGATGCTGACAGAGTGCTGACTGGTTGCTGACTGGATGCTGACTGGATGCTGATAGGGTGCTGACTGGTTGGTGCCTGAATACTGACTGGATGCTACTGGATGCTGAATGGTGCTATAAAAGGCATGTATACATTGACCCTAACATCCTCTGAATGATCTCCCATTGCCTTTATGGATCACACAGCAGCCCTGGTCAATACTACTGGGGCTGCTGGTGCTGCTGGGGCTCCCCCACACCTCGAACCCACACACACACACGTGCACAGACACATACGCACAGTGACAGATATTGACATTCCCCAGGCTGGAGACAGTATTGATTTCCCAGTCAGAGATACAGAGACAAAAACACACTGACTAGAGGGCATCAAAACACAGTGTCTGCAGACCAGAACACACATTACCATCTCCAACACTGCTTTTGAAGCACTACAATATATTCCAAAAACATGGACTTGAAAGAAAAATTCCATTGATGGAGCAGTACGGAAAGAAATGTAATTTGATTCTGAAGATGTCCATGTGCTAGCTAGCTATTTATTCCATGACAGAGGAGAAAAAAGTCTGAGCTGAGTTTTATTTATGAGCTGTTATTTGGAAGATGGGAGAAGCTGGAAATTATCGTCTCCCTGCTCTGTGTGAGTTTCTTCAGAGAGAGGGAGACAAAGATAGACTGTGTGTGTGTGTGTGTGTGTGTACACGTTCAACTATATTTGTGAGAACCAGAAGTCCTCACAAGAATAGTAAACCAACTCAAATTCAGAGAAGTCACTTGTAAAAAGGCTATTTTAGGATTATGGGTTAGGTTCAGGGTAAGGAATAGAGGTTAAGGGTTAAGTTTAGGGTTTGGGTTAGGTTTTAGGGTTAGGGGTTAGGTTCAAGGTAAGGAATAGAGGTTAAGGGTTAAGTTTAGGGTTTGGGTTAGGGTTAGGGGTTAGGTTCAGGGTAAGGAATAGAGGTTAAGGGTTAAGTTTAGGGTTTGGGTTTACGGTTAGGGGTTAGGTTCAGGGGAAGGAATAGAGGTTAAGGGTTAAGTTTAGGGTTTGGGTTAGGGTTTACGGTTAGGGGTTAGGTTCAGGGTAAGGAATAGAGGTTAAGGGTCAAGTTTAGGGTTTGGGTTAGGGTTTAGGGTTAGGAGTTAGGGTTAGTGTTTAGGGTTTAATGTTAGGAGTTAGGGTTATGGTTAAGGATTAAGGGTTAGGATTCGGGTAAGGGTTAGGACTAGGGTCAGGTTTAGGGTTAGGGAAAATAGGTTTTTAAATATGAATCAATTGTTGGTCCCCAAAAAATCTTCACGAGTGTGTGTGTGTGTGTGTGTGTGTGAGAGAGAGAGAGAGAGAGAGAGAGAGAGAGAGAGAGAGAGAGAGAGAGAGAGAGACAGAGACAGAGAGAGAGAGAGAGAGAGAGAGAGTAAAATCCGTAGATTTAGTGCTAACCTTGATCAGGTGGCCAGAGGTTATTAGTGCCAGTATCAGCTGTGAGTTGAAAAGCGTTTATCCTTTATAATTGATGATGCAATTACTGTCTATGTAAGCTAATTCCCTGCTTCTCCACTTCTAGTACTGAGGCCATACATCTCACCCCTACACACACACACACACACACACACACACACACACACACACACACACACACACACACACACACACACACACACACACACACACACACACACACACACACACACACACACACACTACCCTATCACCTCTACCTGCCTCAGCTTCATCTGTCCACACCTGTCATCTCCTAAAGGACCTCTGCTGGAATAAGGACTATCTCTCGCTGGCTTTTCTTCCTGTTGTAGAGGAAAAGTGGCAGAATATTCTCCAGAACCGACTGTACTCTACATTAACTCTTATCACAGACCATATAATTGAAAGGAAATTCAGAATATCACAAATGTGTTCCCCATATCTTGGAAATACCTATAACCCATTCTCAGTGATAAAAGAAAGGCTCCTTCACACACCTGCATTTCCCACCAGAGTCATTATCTCTGTAGGGATGTTCCATCAGTATTTCGGACAAGTCGACCTTTGTCTAAGACATTGAGTCCATGGAGTCAGTTTGAGATCTGAAAAACAAACTCTTTATCTAATTAGAGACTTTCGACCACCTGGGTTACTCCCTGATTATAATACACACATGCAACCCAGCTAGTTAATATGCCACAGCAGGAGGAGCTTTTACTGTTATTAGGGGGTTTGTTATGCAAACAGATGCTACGTCAGCAGGTGGGCTCTGAGTGCACAACATACACACAAACACACACACAGGACCCCCAGGGTCCTAAAGTACTGGGTTGGCATGGAAACCAAGTGATCTGACTGGTGTGTGATTGACACCACAACCTCAAACTCAAAAACAGAGGATAAACACATTGCCTCGTAGAACAGAGCATGGCAGCCCCGAGTCACACTTACAAACTTCACACATATCACAGAGAGGAATCAAAAAGACGCAGTGTGGGGCATGAGAGAGAGGCCTGACAGCAGACTACACTATGTCAGAGGAATTGTATGGAGTGTGCTGTCAGATGACTAGTAGAGAACCATATTAACTAATCTCAAACTTGAAACATATGCTCGTCCTAACACTAAGCAACCACAACAACTCAATTAAATTGTACACATTCAAAGTAATTGCAAATGTGTATGCAACAAAATTATGTGCCTTTGTCTCTCTTTGGTGGAGCCTGGGGGCCTGGGGGCTATAGAACCCTGACAACAGATAGACAGACTGTGGTATTATACACTGTAATGGAAAACTGTCATTTATACAAACATTTCTGTTATTATCAACAGTAAAAAAAAACTCTGAAACATTTAACTCCAGCATTCTGTAAATGATTGTGCATTGTGGGAAATGTGCTGTATCCCCACAGAATACAGTACCGTACTGTATGTTTGGAGTGACAAGAACATTTTGACAACTAATGGATGCATGGTTTTGTAGTTTCTGTCTCATTAACACATTTTGACAGCTAATGGATGAAAGTAACTTACAAGCAGTTTGGAGTTTTGTAGTTTCTGGCTCATTAACACATTTTGACAGCTAATGGATGAAAGTAACTTACAAGCAGCTTGGAGTTTTGTAGTTTCTGGCTCATTAACACATTTTGACAGCTAATGGATGAAAGTAACTTACAAGCAGTTTGGAGTTTTGTAGTTTCTGGCTCATTAACACATTTTGACAGCTAATGGATGAAAGTAACTTACAAGCAGCTTGGAGTTTTGTAGTTTCTGGCTCATTAACACATTTTGACAGCTAATGGATGAAAGTAACTTACAAGCAGCTTGGAGTTTTGTAGTTTCTGTCTCATTAACACATTTTGACAGCTAATGGATGAAAGTAACTTACAAGCAGCTTGGAGTTTTGTAGTTTCTGGCTCATTAACACATTTTGACAACTAATGGATGAAAGTAACTTACAAGCAGCTTGGAGTTTTGTAGTTTCTGGCTCATTAACACATTTTGACAACTAATGGATGAAAGTAACTTACAAGCAGCTTGGAGTTTTGTAGTTTCTGGCTCATTAACACATTTTGACAACTAATGGATGAAAGTAACTTACAAGCAGCTTTGAGTTTTGTAGTTTCTGGCCCATTAACACATTTTGAGGTGTGCCTTGTAAGATGCTATGATTGTTGCGACCTCCTATGTGGTTATAGTACCCCATTAATAAAAATGGTATAGGGGACAGATTAGAGTGGCAGTAAATATTACACTTTAAATGGCTGAGCATTTTGCCATGTCCTTTTGCCAGTTTGGAAGTCTTTGTTACAGCTTCTAGAAGTGCAAGTGATATAAAACACCAAATATTAATTAATACTGTATGCTGTAATGTGCAAACAGTTTACCAAGCAGCCAACCTGCTTCCACAAATACCTTGTAATTACAGTAAAATACTGTGAAATACAAACCCCTTCCCTCAATAAATGGCATTCATTCTTCCTTCCATTCATTCATTAATTCTGATTACGGTAGCATTTTTTTTGTTTTACAGTACATTACAGTACATTTTATGGTGTTGTACTGTGTGTCATTACACAGTTCTTGCTTTGATACTGTATTTAAATTACAGTAGGTGCACTGTTATATGAAATAAAGAATTTTACTTGCCCCCAAGCTGCTTGTAAGTTACTTTCAAATTCCTAGTAACCCATTTACAGTGTATGTTTCAACCTCCTCAGGGCTCCCTATTGTCTGTGTGTCTATCATCATGAAGTGCAGGTGTGAAGCCTCTAATCCTCCTGATGAATCTCACCACCTGTCTGTCCCCAACAGAACGAGGGAAAGCTTTACCAACCAGGAAGGAAAGGAGTGATGAATTCCCTGGAGGGGTGGAGGTGTTTGAAACGAGAGGTGTGAAATGACATCAGCTCCTTTCTCCTGTCGAAGATAAACAAAGAGATAGAAGTCAGTTAACTTTACAACACAAGGCCTCAAGCTAGGCTTCATATAAATTATCGTATAACTACATTTATTGGCCATACTAAAGTGCCTTGGAGTCCATCTTGTTTACTTGTTTATGTTCGGGTGCTGATGCAGTAGTTTGTTGATGCTTTAAATGGGCTGTGGAATTATCTGAGTAGTTTGGAAGCCTCGTCCTCCTTTTTACCATAACAGGTGTTGTGTCTATCTATCTGTATATATGTGTGTGTGTGTGTGCATGTCCCTGTGCGTGTGTGTGTGTGTGTGTGCGTGTGCATGTCCCTGTGCCGCGTGTGTGTGTGTGTGTGTGTGTGTGTGTGTGTGTGTGTGTGTGTGTGTGTGTGTGTGTGTGTGTGTGTGTGTGTGTGTGTGTGTGTGTGTGTGTGTGTGTGTGTGTGTGTGTGTGTGTGTGTGTGTGTGTGCTGTCTATCTGGTGGGTGGAGATGAGGACACGTCTCTCATTCCCTGGCGGTGTTCTCCTCTGAGATCTCTAAAATAGACCCAGATTGTGGTTCCCCACTGTGACGGTTCTAATCATAGATACTTCCCCTCAGGCTAGACAACTGGCCCTCCACAACAACAATAACACCCACAACAACACACCTTGTGAAACTTTTCCTCCTGCCTCAGTAGAGGATTAGGCCTGTACAACAACGGTAAAGTCCTGACAGTGAACAACTCTCAACAACATCAACATAAACAGACTCAGAGTGAGAGGAATCAACTCTGTTTCATCCTCAGGGTGTCTAACTGTGGTACTTCTGGTTTCCTACTGAATCTTCCTATACAGTCTACAGAACACCAATGTTTTGTTACAAACACACATTCTGAATTCATCTTCAAGACTTCAGTACCAAAACATAGTGATTGTATTTCAACAAGCTAGAAACATGGCTAACCCCCTGAATGGTGCTTTAGTTCTTCTTATAGTAGCAGCATGGGTTGATCTCAGAGACAGAGACTGAAAAAGGTAGATGGTGTGTCTGTGGCATGACATCTGTTTAAAAAGCAATCAGCTCTCTCCCTCTCTCTCTGTCGACAGTCTGTGGCTTTAAATACTCTCTCATTCACACCTAATTATCCCTATTCAAAACTTCTTCCAATGAATAATCAGAAGCCTTAAGTAGGACAGGAATAAGTGCAATTATCCATCTCTATTACACGTCTCTTAGCCTAAAGTCTGTATGTGTGCGTGCGTGTGTGCATGTGAAAGACTGAAAATGTAGAGTTTCCATCAACCCCACTAACGTGTGTAGTATCAGAGACCCCCGCCGTTCATCAGAGACCCCCGCCGTTCATCAGAGAAGGGTTTAATAAGGTTTCCTTTCATGTGTTGGCGACTTCATAAAATACTTCCTGCCATTGTAGTAAGGCTGGCAATACAAGGTGTCTTCATACTCAACTTTTGATACTATTTACCTTGAAATAACAACTGGTTGGTTTTGAGAGTGTCTCCCCTATTTTGAGACATGGTCCGCCTGCTCTTCAGTCCGAGAGAGACATTCAGAGAGCAGGTTCGTGTCTCCCCTATTTTGAGACATGGTCCGCCTGCTCTTCAGTCCGAGAGAGACATTCAGAGAGCAGGTTCGTGTCTCCCTTCCTTGTACATAACAACTGTCTAAAACTGTTTAACACAACAGATTAATTTGAAATCTGGTTTACATACTGTATCCCAAAGTCATTAGTGAATATGACTACGGTATGTACAGTGCCTTCACAAAGTCATTAGTGAATGTGACTACGGTATGTACATTGCCTTCACAAAGTCATTAGTGAATGTGACTACGGTATGTACAGTGCCTTCACAAAGTCATTAGTGAATGCGACTACGGTATGTACAGTGCCTTCACAAAGTCATTAGTGAATGCGTCTACGGTATGTACAGTGCCTTCACAAAGTCATTAGTGAATGTGTCTACGGTATGTACAGTGCCTTCACAAAGTCATTAGTGAATGTCCATAGATTGTCAATCGGGTTCAA
Organism: Oncorhynchus nerka; assembly: GCF_034236695.1. Lineage (NCBI taxonomy): Eukaryota > Metazoa > Chordata > Actinopteri > Salmoniformes > Salmonidae > Oncorhynchus > Oncorhynchus nerka. The sequence continues at coordinate 61,466,628 of NC_088398.1, read as the reverse complement.
GTCCGGGCTCTGGCTGGGCCACTCAAAGACGTTCAGAGACTTGTCCCGAAGCCATGACAATGATCCCAAACACACCACCCGGGCAACGAAGGAGTGGCTTCGAAAGAAGCATTTCAAGGTCCTGGAGTGGCCTACCCAGTCTCCAGATCTCAACCCCATAGAAAATCTTTGGAGGGAGTTGAAAGTCTGTGTTGCCCAGCAACAGCCTCAAAACATCACTGCTCTAGAGGAGATCTGCATGGAGGAATGGGCCAAAATACCAGCAACAGTGTGTGAAAACCTTGTGAAGACTTACAGAAAACGTTTGACCTCTGTCATTGCCAACAAAGGGTATATAACAAAGTATTGAGATAAACTTTTGTTATTGACCAAATACTTATTTTCCACCATAATTTTCAAATAAATTCATAAAAAATCCTACAATGTGATTTTCTGGATTTTTGTCTTCTCATTTTGTCAGTCATAGTTGAAGTGTACCTATGATGAAAATTACAGGCCTCTCTCATCTTTTTAAGTGGGAGAACTTGCACAATTGGTGGCTGACTAAATACTTTGTTGCCCCACTGTATACAGTATATATATATATATATATATATATATATATACTATATATATACTGCTGTTACCTCTATTAATGGCCTTACTGCTATTATCCCATGCAAACGCATTGAAAAACAGATTCACTAAATGGAACAACAGATAGTCCCAAATAAAATCAAAAGGAACTTTGTTTTGGTGTCAACCCTATTTTTGTTATATATTTTAACCCTGTGTTATTGGCAGTAAACAGTCTCCATATACAGTATATACTTCCATACATTTTTTTCAACTGGTATTGGGGGACCTTCAGTCGAGTCTCGTGAGGCTTGCGGGCATCCTCGAGCAAAACAACAGACATGTACATGTTTGTGAGAGTCTCATCTTTCCATAGAGGAGTCATAATAGTTTGTATAGGCATAACCGTTCAGACGCTACAGATGATTTTGTGAGAAGACCGATTTTCAGGATGTCTCATGGTCTGATAAACAACGCTCTAGCTCTGTCGCCTTTCACCCCAGATCCTATGCAAATGAACGGATATCTCTAGCTTAAACTGCTTTTTGTATTATGCTAATTGGACTTCCACGGGACATGGAATTAAACTCTAGGGCGTTAATGAAATATTAATAACTGAAGGTTTATTTTCTTACTATCTTAATAAGGCTTATATTAAAAGGGTTGTACTTGTCCTCTGTATTTATGGGTGTGTGTCACTTCACATTGAGGGTGTACGGTGCCTTCAGACAGTATTCACACCCCTTGAATGGTTGCACATTTTATTGAATTACAGCCTGAATTTAAAACATATTAAATTGAAATGTTATGTCACTGGCCTACACACAATACCCCATAATTTAAAAGTGGAGTTATGTTTTTGACATGACTTGAATCAACAAGTATTCAACCCCTATGTTATGGCAAACTTAAATAAGTTCTGGAGTACAAATGTGCTAATCAAGTCACATAATAAGATGCATGGACTCACTATGTGCAATAATAGTTTTGAACATGATTTTTTAAAATTAATACCTCATCTCTGTACCTCACACATACATTTATCTGTAAGATCCCTCAGTCAAGCAATGAATTGAAAACACAGATTCAACCACAAAGACCAGGGATGTTTTCCAATGCCTCACAAAGAAGGGCGCCTATTGGTAGATGGGTAAAAAAAGCAGATATGTAATATCCCTTTGAGCATGGTGAAGTTATGAATGACACTTTGGATGGTGTATCAATACACCCAGTCACTACCAAGATAAGTGTATCTTTCCTAACTTCTGGAGAGGGCAAATCCAACACACATCATTAAGTACCACTCTTTATATATGGTGGTGGCTGCATCATGTTATGGGTATGCTTGTCATCAGCAAGGACTAGGGAGTTTTATAGGACAAAAATAAACGGAATAGAGCACAGGCAAAATTACAGAGGAAAACATGGTTCAGTCTGCTTTCCAGCAGACACTGAGAGACAAATTCAACTTTCAACAGGCCAATAACCTAAAACACAAAGCCAAATAAAACCCTGGAGTTGCTTACCAAGACAACATTGAATGTTCCTAAGTGGCCTAGATATAGTTTTGACTTAAATCGTCTTGAAAATATATAGGAAGACTTGAAAATGGCTGTCTAGCAATGACGAACAACCAACTTGACAGAGCTTGAAGAATTAAAAATGTGCAACTATTGTACAGTACAGGTGTGCATAAATACTCGCAGCTGTAATCGCTGCCAAAGGTGATTCTAACATGCATTGATTCCAACATGCAATGTGAATACTTAAGTAAATGAGATATTTCTGTATTTCATTTTCAATAGATTTGCAAACACTTCTAAAAACATGTTTTTACTTTGTCATTATGGGGTTTTGTGTGTAGATGTGTGAGAGAAATCAGATCTATTGAATCCCTTTTGAATTCAGGCTGAAGACTTTCTGAAGGCATGTATCATTACTACTATCTAAAAGATATCTTGTTTTCTACCCAACCAGTGAACGTGTGACTGTAACCATCCTGTCAATGCCTGTCGTCACTGTTTGATATCTTTTACTGCAGGTAAAATCCCAGTCAACCTGAAGTGTGGGTGTCCATGTGTCCTTCTGGGGGTGCTATATGAAGTTGGTTACTCATGCATGCGTGTGTGTGTGTATTGATTTCTACAGTGTGGTGTGTGTCTCCACTGCAGACGGAGCTGTCAGTAACACAGTGAGAACAGAGAGAAAGCCTGCTGTTGCTCTCACACAAACCACTAACAGCTCAAAGCGTAATAGTTTAAATAACTTTCAGAAAACTGATCCACTAAATGATCCTCCACAGAATCACCAAGGTGCAGTAGGATGGTTATTCTCCTTGGATAAACATGGAAGAAGGTGTGTAATCATGGAGTCTGAAACAAAGCAGTTCATTAAAAAGCATCAGGGCTATGAGAGGAAATAATAAACAAAGGAAACAGTAGAAGACTTAAATAAATGGTATTCTCTAATTACAATATGACAGCCCTGACTTTATCTACTACTGCTGATCCAGCCAGCTCATCTACTGCAGCTTGAGTAGAAAGCCGAAGAGACTCATGCACACTCTTTGTACTTATAATAAATGTTGGTTGAAGTGCAACATTTAATATTTTACATAACTTCTCGTGTGAAAGGTTTTGACTCCAGATTTACTTCTCTTTGATTCTCTGACATTATTGAATGTAATTGTATAAGCAGCTGATGGAAAGTTAATTCTGGGAGCTGTCAGTCAGCAAGAGCCATGAGTTGAGGGCTATGATGGATTCAGCCTGTTAGGGAGAGCACCACAATCGAGATGAATAATTCTCCTTCGCAAAATCAAACATTTCTCTCTCCATTCTCTCACATAATTCTGTTAGCTCGCACCTCTGTGAGACATCAAACCCTAGCTGGTGAGAATAGCAAATTAGCTTTGTGTTAGTGGAGGAGGAGATGGGAGGAGACATAGGGAGGAGGGCTGTTAGAATTACACAGTGCAACACAGTGGGAAGGAAACATTTGAGGGATTTGGACATTTTAGTGACAAATAGGACTTTTTTAGTGACAGCAGCGTAAATATGTTTCAGTAACGTCCCAGGCTGGGTGTTCTGTCTGCTGGAGCTGAGTGTCCTGCAGAAGGCCCATGGCTGACTCATAAGAGACCATGGTTAGAGCCAAACAGAGATGATCATAGTATGAAGTAAACTATGTTATCAGAATCAGATGGCCTTATAGAAGGTCAGTGTGAAGATGAGCCGCCATGTCACCTCAACTCGACAAGCAAACCAAAAGTGGTTCTGTGAAAGTTCCCAAAACATTCACCTGATGTTGCAAGAATATTCCCAGAACGTTGCTCTCGCATGTTGTTTTATTTTTCATCCTTTTTAACCTTTATTTAACTAGGCAAGTCAGTTAAGATCACATTCTTATTTCCAATGACAGCCTAACCCCGGCCACACCCTAACCCAGACGATGCTGGGCCAATTGTGCACTGCCCTATGGGACTCCCAATCACGGCGGATTGTGATACAGCCTGGAATCAAACCAGGGTCTGTAGTGACGCCTCTAGCACTGAGATGCAATGCCTTAGACCCCTGCGCCACTCAGGAGCCCAACATTTGTTGCAGCAGTATGTTCTACAAACATTACTGCTACATTGTGTTATTACATTACCTGGAAACCTAAAGAGAATGTTTGGGGAATGTTCTGTGGGGGTTGTTACACATGTCGTGTACAATATTTGTTGTGAATATGAAGAGAACATTCCAGGGATATTTTTTAAATATTTTTTTTATCAAAAACATTATTTTAATGTTATTGGTATGTTCTAATCATAATGTTAGATAAAACCCTAACTAGAACTTCATGGGAATCTTAGCTAATTTTCTGGGCATATCATAAGAAGATTTATCAGATTTGACTGTTATTGCTAAATAAGCAAATCCATGTGCGAATGTTGACTTATTGTTGACTTATACAGTACACTAGAGGGGTTCACAGGAACATGATAACAAAAAAATAGTTAACAGAGTTTCTCTTGCAGCAGGTTTCATCAAATGTACCTCCCTCCCTTATTCACCATCAGTTTTGTCTCGTTCCTTTCAAAAGGGGCAGGCAGGGAGAGATTACATTTCAAGCATAAATAAATATTGTAAAAAGGTCACCTCTCCATCTGTTATTTGTGCAACCTGGAAAAGTAATGACATCCTGGATGATGTCTGCCACGCAGCGCGGTTTAGCTGTGTAGCTATGTCTTACCAACAGGTACGGTAAACAATGGTAAACAAAGCATACACAAACACACTCTTTCACACGCACATACACGTACAGACACTTTGGAAAAACAAACAAGTTAAGGATGTACAACCTTTAAAAAATGTGTTTGTTGGCATTGCTTCTTGAGAACACGTAATATAACAAAAGTAGTTCTGCCATTAGACTGCATGGCCTCGCATTGTGTGCATTAATGCATGTATTATGAATGATATAATTGGACATGTCTACCCTATGGCACTGTGTTGCGTGCTTGGCTTTACTTTGAGAATCCAACAGAAAGAGGTCAGACAAGAAATCCGGCACAAAACAACATATACTGTTATAATAATAATCCTACTAATAATAATACTTAGAGAACTCAACAGAAAGAGGTCAGACAAGACAGGCACACGAGAGGACTGTGGTTAGTGTGACCGCAGAGGGTCCTGAACTCCATACCATATGGACATCTACAGTACCCTCTGAACTCACTGCAGTCACAGGGCTGTCCACACTGTGAGTTGTCTCTCTTTCTCAGTTCTGTTACATTCTCTTAACCATCTGTGCCTGGGCCCCTTTGACAAATACCACTGCAGGGAGGCAGGCAGGTAGGCAGCAAGGCTATCGCCTACAGATGGGTTGGGGCTGCAGGTAGGCAGGCAGGCAGGCAGCAAGGCTATCACCTACAGATGGGATGGGGCTGCAGGTAGGCAGGCAGGTAGGCAGCAAGGCTATCGCCTACAGATGGGATGGGGCTGCAGGTAGGCAGCAAGGCTATCGCCTACAGATGGGTGGGGCTGCTGGTAGGCAGGCAGGCAGGTAGGCAGCAAGGCTATCGCCTACAGATGGGATGGGGCTGCAGGTAGGCAGGCAGGTAGGCAGCAAGGCTATCCCCTATAGTTGGGAGGGGCTGCAGGTAGGCAGACAGGTAGGCAGCAAGGCTATCGCCTACAGATGGGGTGGGGCTGCAGGGAGGCAGGCAGGTAGGCAGATAGGCAGGCAGGTAGGCAGCAAGGCTAGCGCCTACAGATGGGTGGGGCTGCAGGTAGGCAGGCAGGCAGGTAGGCATCAAGGCTATCGCCTACAGATGGGATGGGGCTGCTGGTAGGCAGGCAGGTAGGCAGCAAGGCTATCACCTACAGATGGGAGGGGGCTGCAGGTAGGCAGGCAGGTAGGCAAGGCTAACAGGGGAGGGGCTGCAGGTCAGACCAGCAAGGCTACAGATGGGAGGGGCTGCAGGTAGGCAGACAGGTAGGCAGCAAGGCTATCGCCTACAGATGGGATGGGGCTGCAGGTAGGCAGGCAGGTAGGCAGCAAGGCTATCGCCTACAGATGGGATGGGGCTGCAGGTAGGCAGGCAGGCAGGCAGCAAGGCTATTGCCTATAGATGGGATGGGGCTGCAGGGAGGCAGGCAGGTAGGCAGGCAGGTAGGCAGCAAGGCTATCGCCTTCTCTCTCTCTCTCTCTCTCTCTCTCTCTCTCTCAAACACACACACACAGCAGATAGTAACTCTGTAGACGGATCAGATTTCTACATTAGTGAGGAGATGCAGTTATGTTCCTCTCAGACAGACTCAAAAGCAGCCTCAATTACCCTGTCTGAGAGGGCTAATCAAATGCAAACAGCTCCAGTCAAACACATTACACACAGACAGATACACACAGATATAGTTAGATTCTCACTGTCTGTCTACAGTGCTCAAATCACTGATGTGTTACTGTAAATAATAATTGCTCTCTCTTAAATTCCTACTGTCGAAGACACCCTACTGTTCAGAATACACTTAGCTAACCCAATTATTTTAGTACATCCCTTACTTCAAGTATACTGTCCAAACTACCTCTTTTCCTAGTGCATTTCTAATGTATTCATATTAATAAGTGGTGGTCTGTAATGACACTAGTTTGCAGGCAGTGAGTGTATTAGTTGGTGAGCTCCATGTTTAATGTACAGAAGCTGCGGATTCCATCGTCCAGGGAGAACTAGCAGGGACTGTAGTGTAGCCGCACTGCAGAGCTCTCAACCAGGCAATTGACACAGCCTCCCCCCTCCTCTCCTCTCTCTCTGCTTGTCAGCCCTGGAATGTGTTTTGATGTTTCCTCAGACCTACGTTTGAGCTCCATTCAATGGCAGCCACAACACACATTTGTCAATTCATATGCATCAGGGCACTTTTTCCCTCCCTCTCTCTCCATCCCCCCCCTCTCCTAGTGCTCTCTGCCTGTGTAGCTTTAACTGTAACATCTCTCTAGTATGAGGTTATGAGTGGCTGCTACCCCCCCCTGCTGTGTGATGTGTCACATCTGATTACCATTATTTATAAAACTCACTCAGGCTCCATGGACGACACACACACAGACACACACACATGTCCGCCCGGCCCACCCGGCCCTGCCCTCAGCCCTCAGCGCTACAGTCAATATTTGCACGCAATCCTGAGTTGTTGAGAGTTTCCATGGTGGCGAGAGCCTCCATTACATGAAATATTCAGGGCGCGGGAAGCCTCCCGGGTTTTTACTCCTATTTGATGATATGCCATGATTCTTTCATGAGCGATGACGGTCCTGTTGAATTACAGTCAGCTAGGCCACCGAGTGATAGTCACGGAATCCACGCTCCCCTCACCCCAACCCAAGGAGGGAGGCTCTCTGACCCTCTCTATATTTCTCTCTCACCCTCACTCTTTAACCCTACTTATCTCTCTCTCAATCTCTATTTTTCTCTGTCTCTCTAGCTCTTTCTCTCATTTCCCCTTTCTCTCCATCTCCTCAAGTCCGTTACTGAACATAGAGTGACAGTTGCAGATCAAAAACCTTATGTAGAAACACAACAGCGTTAAAGAGCACAACCTCTGTAAGATTCCATGACTCTGAGTCTATATAAGGTCAGAGGTCAGGGCTCCGGTCCACTAAGATTTTCCTCCTAGTTTAGTTGAATAAGTTGCGTACTTTTGGGCTGGAACAAAAGCCTGCACACCCAATCGTATTTAGAGACCCCTGACTAAGGCAATCCCCAAGCCCGTTCTATTCATTGCCTTGATATAATCGGATGGTTCTGATCCCTATAATTTTTGAGAAAAATTACCTTCCATATCTTTGAACAGTGACTTTTCCCACATTTTGTTGTGCTACATTCTGAATTATAAAATTGATACGATTCATATTTTCTCATCACTGGCCAACACACAATACTGCATAATGTAAAAGTGGAATTATGTTTTTCAAAATGTTTATAAAAATGTAAATAAATATTCAACCCTTTTGTTGTGGCAAGCCTAAATAAGTTTAACAAATGTGCTTAACAGGACACATAATGAGTTGCATGGACTCACTATGTGTTCAACAATAGTGTTTAACATGATTTTCTAATGACTACCTCATGTCTGTACGCCACACATATAATTCATTACCTGTAAGGTCCCTCAGTCGAGCAGTGAATTTCAAACACAGATTCAACCACAAAGACCAGGGAGGTTTTCCAATGCCTCACAAAGAGGGCACCTATTGGTAGATGGGTTTAAAAAAGCTACAGGCGTCCTTCCTAACTCAGTTGAGAGAGAGAGGAAAACACTCCGGGATTTCACCATGAGGCCAATGGTGACTTTAAAACAGTTACAGAGTTTAATGGCTGTGATGAGAGAAAACTGAGGATCGATCAACAACCTTGTAGTTACGCCACAATACTAACCAGAAAGACTTACAGCTGTAAACGTTGCCAAAGGTGATTCTACAAAGTATTGACTCAGGGGTGTGAATACTTATGTAAATTAAATATTTCTGTATTTCATTTTCAATTCATTTCTAAAAACATGTTTTCACTTTGTCATTATGGGGTTTTGTGTGTAGATGGGTGAGAGAAAAAAACAGATTTAATCTATTTTGAATTCAGGCTGAAGACTTTCTGAAGGCATGTATCATTACTGCTATCTAAAAGATATCTTGTTTTCTACCCAACCAGTGAACGTGTGACTGTAACCATCCTGTCAATCTATTTATCCATGTTGAATTCAGGCTGTAACACAACGTGGAATAAGTCAAGGGGTATGAATACTTTCTGAAGGCACTGTAGCAATCTTGGTTCAGATCTGGTTTGCTAAATTTAAGTGGAAAAGATTCCAAAAATAAAGGATAAAATCTAATTGGTGGTGAATCACAGTGAGTGATGATACATGGTTTATATGGCACTAGTGAGGACTTGTGTGGATACAGACAGTCACGCTATTATGGGGCGTGGCATTATCATTTCATAGCTCTGATGATGGAATTAGTCACACTGCTCTCCGTCTCACAGTACCCATACAGACAATGTCTATAGTTCCAAGCTACAAGTATTACTGTGACATCCATACATCTAGCTGCCAAGGATTCAATGTGTCAGAGTTGAGTCAAAATACCTTTCACCTTACCACAGTCACTTCCAAACATTAGACTGCCACATGAGCAATATCTTTCTGAGTGTTTGTCTATTGTAACTATTATATCTGTCCCTATACATCATTCTGTCGTGCAGCGAAGACAGAAGAAAGCTAAGTTAAGTTTCAGGGACTGTTGTGACAGTTGTTGTGTAGGTTCCACTGGGCCTATGGCTGCTCTAGACCAGTCAAGGTCATTCCAACCGCCTGTCTCTGGTCCACTGCTTCACATGATTGTCTCCTGATGTAGCCTGTTTGCTCACTCCTATATGTCTTTTCACACCTCTGTCTGTCCCTAGAGAGGGCAGGATTAGCAGGATGAGCAGGGACAGAGCAGTGGTTCTGACAGCTGAATACTGGGTTTCCAAACACACTCCTGCTGATCGTCTGTGTGGCCCAGCGTGAGACGACACGATTGGCCAGAGCTCCGGCAATGCTGAATGACTGGCATGTGCAGGTGTGTGTATGTTGTTCGCTGGAGGAGAATGTACACACACACACCATCGAATGGATATACACACAGGAACAAGTGCAGACACTCAGACACAAACACACATACACACACAATGCCGGTGATGAGAGATAGGTAGGAGTCAGCAGCCAAGTGAGAGAGGAACAGGGGAAAGGAGGAATGCTCCAAAAACTGCCATAATGACTTCCTCTGCCTAATGAGCATGTTAATTGATTCGCTCAGCTCCGTTCGGTGTGTGTGCATGTGCGTAAGTTCATGTATGCATGAGTGGGGTGTGTTTGTGTGTGTGTTTATGTGCACGCTTGTGCGTGCGGGACGTGTGTGCACATTTGAGTGTCACGGGTGGGAACAAAAACAGAGAAAGGAAAGTTTCACAACTGCAGTAAAGACATAGGCCACAGATACTGGACCAAATTATTTCTGCAGAGTTGCACATAACCTTTAAACTGTGTAGATTATAGGTAGGAATGCTATTGAGTTTAGTTATGCTCTCACAGGTGTGATTTTAGCTGTGACTGCATCCTCTCATCAGTTATCTAGCACAGGGCCATGGAACACACAGATTGCTCTTCTCTATTATAATAATTATAGAGAAACGCCTTAGGCTTACCAACTGGCTATCCAGCCAAGATATCTATGTGTGATCTATTCTGGGACTTGAAAGTGTGCTGAATTGCTGCAGCTGTAGGTATGTGCGTTGGTTTGTGCACCCGTGGGAAAGGCTGTGTGTATTTGTACGAGTGAGTGAGTTTATCCGTGTGAGAGTATCTGTTTATCCATTGGTGGCAGGTCGCTGGTTTGAATCCCCGAGCCGGCAAGGTGGAACAATCTGTCGTTCTCCTCTTGATCTAGGCAGTTAACCCCCAACAACAGCTGCTCCCCCTGCACCTCTCTGATTCAGAGGGGTTGGGTTTCTATTTTTGTATTTGATCCCCATTAGCTGTTGCCAAGGCAGCAGCTACTCTTCCTGGGGTCCAAACACATTAAGACACTTATATTACACATAATGCAAAAGATAATATAACACTGTCACACCACCACATATCCACAACACAAAATGTATGATACCACTATAGAACAATATTACAATGTATGTGTGTAGAGTGCGGGTGCTAGCGCTTGTGTGCATATGCATATATATGTACCCGTGTGTGTCTCTCACAGTCCCTGCTGTTTCATAAGGTGTATTTTCATCTGTTTTTAAATCTGAATCTACTGCTTGCATCAGTTACCTGATGTGGATAGAGTCCCATGTAGTCATGGCTCTATGTACTGTAGTACGGTGCACCGTCCATAGTCTTTTCTGGACTGGGGAATGTAACGAGGCCTCTGGTGGCATGTCTTGTGGGGTAGCCATGGGAGTCTTAGTAGTTTAAACAGACAGCTCACTACATTCAGCTTGTCAACACTTCCTACAAAAACAAGTAGTGATGAAGTCAATCTCTCCTCCACTTTGAGCCTTGAGAGATTGACATGCGGAAGACACATTTCAGTTGAATGCATTCAGTTGTTCAACTGACTAGACATCCCCATTCAAATGTAAGAATACATTGCAAACCATGTTTCCTAGCTCCAGACCACAACTACCAAACAGGATGTTTTTCAGTGTGACATTTTAATAAGCAGGCTATGCAGCCTCTTGATCTTGCATAGGGGATGGTGTGTGCATGTGCACGTTTGTGTGCATTCGTGTGTATATATGGATGCGTGCATGCTTGTGTGTCTGTATGAGTGACTGTCTCACACACACAAAGGTTTCAAACTGTCAGCACACTGAACACCGTACTTTCCCCTGCTCTCTCCCATGAAAAGCCTCAATTATCATGTCTGCTGAGAGAGTGGTAACATGGGAGAAAATAGCTCCAAAATAATTATTGACTTTTCAGTGTACAGGGGGGAGTGTTGAGGAGCAGGAAGAGCGACACAGAGAGCCCACGCAGAGGAAGACAATCTGTCAGCTGAGTGAAACTATTATTTAACACCTGACCTCATAATCTCTCTAAACTGTGTGTTCTAGGAGGGGGGCAGAAGAGTGCCGCCGGAGGTTGTGACACACTCTGAATACAGACATGGGTGAAGGTCATTTACGACCAAAACGTCACCAGCCTTTAACAAAACATTCAACTGTTTTTCTATGAAGATACAGTTGCCCTTTATCTGCAGTAGTATCTTCCTACTGCAGCAGGATGTCTTTATAAGTTGTTTGAGATCAGAAGGGGGACAGAAGACAGCAACATGTAAAACAGCTATGACCCTGTGGCCAGAGACAAAAAAAAAATTGACAAGAGACATTTTGGAGACAATTTTAGAACAGCTGATATATAAAAAAAAAACATTCTGTCTGACCCTGCATTTAAACCTGGGTGATGCCCTGCTGAAATGTGAAATCGTTTTCTGGTTGCTGATCAAAGGAAAGAAAACAGTATGAATCTCTACAGTTATGTGTAATAAATGTAATCCTTATAATCTCTAAATGAGACACAATCTGAGGATCCAAATCCAGATTAGATACACACTTTGAAGAGAGAATTTATAATCTGGCAGAGAAAGCTCTAAACCTTTGTTGTACAAAGGCTCAGTATAATGAACCATGCTACCACTATTTATGTTTCGGTTTTTATTAAATAAAGATTTGGTCTAATGGTTTCTATGTTGATTTATCTCAGCCTGTCCAACGTGTACCCTCTCATTATGCAATTCCAGTACATATCTGCAATAATAAGAAACATGAGGGATCAGAAATTGTATCAATATAACACTTAAATGAGAAGCCACTTCAAGTGTTACCTCCCTGTTCTGTGTCCCGCTTTACAGTGATGAGGAGAGGAGAGGCCAAAACTTTCCAATAAATGATTCATCAGACTGCAGCACTCGACCAGCTATTTGTGAGGCTCCCCCTACAAGCACACGCACACAAACACTGACAGATTATACCCAGTCATTGTTTGTGGCCCTGAAACTGATCCCATTCATTTAATAGTGATGGACGTTGCCTCTGTCAATCTGGATATTGGGATCTCAGCCTGCCCTGTAGACACTCTGAGGGTTAACTAAGAGACAGGAGTAGTGTTGTTGCAATTCCCCTGCATAAAAAGTAGACATGAAGTTCGGTAATAGCCATCTAACTGCATTCATAAATTGACCAAAAGTTTAACGAAACTGAAACCAACTATTATTTCTATTTCTGAATGATGATCAGCTCCTCAAATAAAAGCTTCAGTGTTTTAATTCCCACTGTGGTTAGAAGGTCCTTTCCAGCGTGGTCAGATAGAGACAGACCACTGCTGTGGCACTGCTGGTTGCATGAGGCCATCAGAACAGACATGTCTAGCAGCACGGTGCTCCCTCCCTCTCTGTCTCATGCTGTTTAGGACCATGATGGATGGCTCCTTTTATACACCATTTAATCCAGCCATCAGCCAATTACTAATGGAATTTTTGGGGGAAACTGTCAAGTGGCTGAATTCCACATTGGATTGGTGCTGCCTCGAATTAAAGGATCTGTCATCAAAATGAAACAGACATTTAGCCAGGCACCTATTTTATACCTCTCAGTTTGGTACCTCACACTGTGCTTTATCGCTGAGCATAATCAAGCGTGTCACTTATGTGAATTTTAATATGACATTTATTTAATTGCACACACAATTTCTTTATTTACTGGATCATGTATTTCTGTGTTTGACAAGCACTGATTGGATGCCATTCAGCTGATGCAACAAATTATTTCCTTTTCCTTGAGAGGACAATAGAATTAGCACTGGAGAGCTTTGTGAGAAGACTCGTCCCCAGATAATACAAGTAAGGAATCCTTTGTGAAACTCACAGACTCCGCAATTAAGTGTGTATGCTTCCTGTACAGTCAATGGTTTATTAACACACTGCTTGTACATCAGCACGGTATTGTTCATATGTTCGCCTCCTCTCGTATGAATATAGGACCAGACAGAATCGTCAGAGAAGCTTCATCATCATATGATACGTTCAATCTATGACACTGATATAATTATTCAACTCAGGTTGTTTGGAAGGTATTTATGATTTCATATAAATAGGTTTGAAACTCTTGGGAGGTGGGGAGAGTGAGATAACGAGACCGAGAAAGGAGGGAACAATACTAAATGGCTGAATGAGTGTTACACATAAAGTTTATGAGAAGCCATGTGCTGCCAGTCCCTCTATTCCCTCGCTTTAATAAGGGTCTCCATCTGCTTGACCACCGGCTCTGTCTCTCTCCCTCTCCCTCTATCTCTCTCTTTCTCTTTCTCGCTCCCTACCTCACCCCTCCCTGAGCGAAGGTTTAACTACCAGGATTCCAGCCGTCCAGCCTCTCAGGCCTGATGATGAGCTGTTCTCTATTTGTTCTGGTCATTCTTCTCTGTATCGCTACGGGGAAGATTAGAAACATGGACCATTAGGTAACACTGGGAGGTGGGCCCACGGAGGGGAAGGGTGTGTGTATACTCGGAGGTGAACTTAAGGAGAGAAGAGTTTATGTGTGTATGTGTGTGTGTCTTAAGTGTGTGTGCATACTTGGATTTGAACTGTAGGAGAGGTGTGTGTGTGTGTGTGTGTGTGTGTGTGTGTGTGTGTGTGTGTGTGTGTGTGTGTGTGTGTGTGTGTGCGTGTGACCACCATGCCAAAAAAGGAGTTTAATTGTCACCTTTCAGTTTTACTCTAGCCAATAATACGGTAACACCTTTCAAAATAAAAATGTTCTAAAGTTTCTGAAAAATATAGAAAGGGAATGCAGTACATTATGTTTAGTTAGATGGGAATGCTGGCAGTGTTTAAAGAGTTGGCTTTAAAAACACATTGACTGGAAACTTGTCAGCATTATAGATTTAGTTACCTTTCATAAACGTGTGTCTCTCACAGGTGTGGACACGTGGAAAAACACACAACCTGCACGGCAATGTGAAACACACACACACACACACACGCACACACAGCTGTGGTCTGTAGTGCTCTTTCTCTGCTTCCACCTGGAGGTCCTATAGTCTGTAATAAACAGCAACATAAAGCAATGCCATTTAAATCAACGGCTAAAATTGACTTAGCCAACAAATTGCAATACACTTTAGACTGAAAATTGCAACTTTGAAGTGGTGCAATCATGGTTTATTTTTCACTGATTTGTTTCCTGTTTGTGTAATAAAGTCTGAAATTGTTCAATGTGGCTTTAGCCTTGAGGGATTGAAGCATACTCTACTGTCTGTTACACCTAATCAGAAGACTTTACAGTAATATACAGATGTAGGATCTTAATTTGATCACCATGTTGCAGGATACCTTTCCTGCATTGCATTGAATATTAAAACTGGTAGTTTATTTGAATTTTTAAAAAGCTTCTGAAGTTTGTTATTCCACTTTGAAACTTGATTTTCCCTTACGAAAAATGTATCAACCCCTACAAAAATGTCCATTAATTGTAATCCACATAATAATTCACATTTACTGTTGCTGCAGAAGTATTTTCTTGCTGTAGCAAACTGGCTCAAATTAAGATCCTACATCTGTAACGTACATTAGAGTACTTCTCATCTGACCCTGATTTGGCTTGCAAGCTGGGTAGATTTATAATTCATATAAGTTTATTTTCTGTTTCATACAGTACACATTGTTTCATTGTAGGATTCCAGGCATACATCTTTCTGCTCATTATAAAGACCTTGGTCATTGTGTAACCTCTGAAACTTGTTAGTGTTTAACTGTGGTATAAAGCCTCATTCCTGCTGTCAGTTGTGCTGATCTGGACTTGTTCCTGTACTATCTACAGATCAGTCTGGCTTGGCAGAAAGTGTTCTGGATCACACATACACACACCCCCCCACACAAACGCATACATGCACGTATGTGCGAACACACACACAGACTGTTCTCTCTCTCTCTAAAGCAGGGGAGATCCATGGATCACAGTTAGCTTCCCCTGCTACAGTCACACCTCATTTCCTCCTATTACAGCAGAGCACAGCAGCTCTCTACAGACTCTTAAAGGATGGGACTTTTTCTCAACTCAACCATTTTTTTTATTTCAATTTGTTCATTGTATTTTTATCATTCTGAGCCATCACATCCTGCAGGGTAGCCTAGTGGTAAGAGTGTTGGACTAGTCACCGAAAGGTTCCAAGTTCAAATCCCAAGCTGACAAGGTACAAATCTGTTGTTCTGCCCCTGAACAGGCAGTTAACCCACTGTTCCTAGGCATCATTGTTCTTAACTGACTTCATTAGTTAAATAATGGGGGAAAAAGGATAATCCTATTTAGTTTTGGGGGTTATTTTACCATTTTCTCCACAATGTCAATCTTGTCTCATCGCTGCAACTTCCAGAAAGGCTCAGGAGAAGGTTGAGCCTTGCGTTCTCCGAAACATGACCCACCAAACCGCGCTTCTTAACACCTGCCTGCTTAACCCAGAAACCAGCTGCACCACTGTGTCGGAGGAAAAACGTTCAACGGACAAATGAAGTCAGACAAATGATTTGTGTGGCGATTGGATAAGCCAGCATTGTGCTGTCACGCCACTTCCTTGATAGCTGTCGTCCTGGACCTACAAATGCCTTGACCTTTATCGATCAATTGTATTGGTGGAACTTTGCATAGTACATTCTGTTGTTGTAATGTGGGCTTAATCCCAAGTCCTCAGTGACAGGGATGGTCATTGGCTAGAGCAGACAATGTGTCTGAATGCCTTTGAGCTGAGTGGTTTTGACTGATATTGTTTCTGGTTGGCTTAGAGTTGACTGATTCTGACTGATGTCCCTTGGACTGATTGACTGGCATCATGTCAGGAGGGAGTGTTGCTTTGTTTAACCCCACAAGGTGAGGTGCAGTTTGGTTACTCACTCCATGAAGCGTCCATTGGGATGGGATGAAGCCCTTCTGTAGTCCTGGCTGACATTGTTGTTGGCCAGGATGACACTACTGCTTCAAAGATCCACTGGGTAGAAGTTGCACAGATCTTGGATCATCTACCAAGATGCCTAACATTAACCATTCGGGGGAAAACACAAAACTCACCCTAGGTCTAGGAGCAATTTACATCAGATTCCATGTTTTCCAAATGAACTATTTCAATTATAAACTTGAATTCAGCTTTACAGTACATTTACTGTAGGCCTACATGAAAGTAACATAATAATGTGAAAATGAATGCCCTGCCTGACCTTCAAAATGTATTTTCTAAATATAAAAAAGGTATAGGCCTAGGTAAGCATAGCTAAATAAATTAATTTGCAATTTACGCTATGCATCACATTATGTTACATTTCCTCCCACACAGATAATTTGCAATCCAAATCTACCTGGAATATAGGTAACAACACTGGTCATCAATAACCTGCAGAAATATTGATGTCCAGCTGGAAGAGGCACACACATACACGAACACGCACACACTTAGACTTTGCTGGCTGCCATGCACACTGCCGTTGTGTTGTCAGCTAACACCCTCTAGCGCCGGGCGCCCTGCACAGATGCGCTCTGTCTCGCCGTTCTGTAGCTGTACTCTGTCGTAAACGGGAGTTGTACAGTTATCTGCTGCAGCAGTCAGTCCAGGCTTGCATCGAACCGGCTACAGCGGCACTACGCTCGCTCAGAACAACCAAACAACTGATACCGCGCCACTTGGAGTTTGGAACTGTATGTCACGAGTCGCATCCTGGCGTCTTCCATTTCCCGCGTGAAGGAATCACGAATACGCTTAGCTGACACCAGGGGGAAATAAAATAGCGCACCTGAGGAGGAACGTTTGATTAGATTTGTTGTCAAAACAGTGAAATACAGGAAGGTCCGATACGGAGCGCAACGAATTTTGTCTTTGAGCATCGCTCTAGAAATGCGTTCGCTGCAGGTAAATGTCGTATTGATGTTTGTTTTTGCCGCGGTGTGAACTTCACCAACCTTCCTAAACTCTCCGCCGGATCATGCGATGGATCTCCTCCAGTAGCCTACATCTGTCTGTCAGCTCTCTCCAGCGGGGACTTGATGTGAGGAGGGTCCGGGGAGAGGAGAGACACCCACGGCTCCACTTGGGATCTAAAGGCGCTGTGTGACCAGGTTTCTTCTTCTGGATAGTCTCCTGCTCGGCGCGGTGCTGGGCAGCCTGTGGATGGTACAGAAATGACTTTAGGAGAAAAACTCTGCCTCGTTTTCCTATTTTTTCGGATTTTCTTCACTCCTACCAGCCACGGCAATCAAGGTGAGAGATTTTTATCTGCGCATGACTTTGGAGAAGAGTTTAATATTAGCCTAAATTATTTATTAGTTATATGTATTTTTGGGGGGGCAAAGGCTGCTGATATGTGCTTTAATTCACACTTGTGGCACATGTTTCCTCCCGCGCCTAAATGTAGCCATAATAGGCTACAGTTAACCAATGATTGCATTGACCAATATATAGGCCGGAACCTACAGATAGGTCATGTAACATGTTACAGTAGGCACCGCCAATAACAATAGTCAGGAGCTCTAGGCTACGACATTCATATTCCAGCCAGCACGTTTGCTTTCCAAATGACTGGCAGTCTGCGTTTTTAATTTCTTGAAAATAGCACGCAGTTTGATTTTGAATAATGTGAACTTATGGCTATTAAACAGTTTATCATGTGTGGAAAAAATAGGCCTACTGGAAGGACAACAACCTACCGGTAAATAACGCACGGAGCCCTTTCCCGCGCTACGAACGCTGTGAACGCTGGAGAGTGAGCAGTTGACAACCCGGGGTGGCAAATCAATTAGGCTAAGGTTACCTATCTACATCCTTCAATGACTACAACCGTCCATTACGTTTTACATAAGGTTTACAAATGGACAAAATACTTACAGTATCCAATCAAAAACACAAAACATCCCATTTTTTTAACGCAGTGGCTGGATTGAATTATGTAAAGACTGAGGTTAAACGTTTTAAATTGTATTTATTTAAGGCCATACTATACCTTCAAACTATACAGACAGATTCCTTGATCTGGGCAGATTGATGCTCTCAGGTGAATTGAGCCCGTAGCAGGCGTTTGGATCCCATTGCTGTTCCATTCTGCTACATTGACCTGATGCATGACTGCAAACCACATAAGAATCACACCAGATAATAAAATCACTCTTATGTTTCCTTTAGAGTTTCATCTGTTTTCTTTCTCTATTGTGTCATCTTTGTCTCTCTGCCACCAAATTTGGTTAAAGAAGCTCAGGTGTGTGTGTGTGTGTGTGTGTGTGTGTGTGTGTGTGTGTGTGCGTACGCGCTATCACTCAGGTTTAAAATAGTTAAATTGATTCTACAGGGACACAGAGGGATGTGGCCCCTAGGTTACATTTGATTGTTCTCTCAGTTCAATAAAAGTGATACTACTCCCTCTTCTGATACTACTCCCTCTTCTCCCAGGCAGATGCTACATAACAGCCCAGTGTGTCTTTGTGCTGCCTTCAAAGATTGAATGATGATTGAGTTGATGAGTAGCGTGTCAGCTTTCCAATCAACCCTATGGTGTCTTTCACATTGACTTCAGAGGTGCCTCTGAGGTTTTGTTTTAGGCTGCTTCCAGCTTCTGTCAGTGGTTCTGTTTCTGTGTGTGTGTGTGTGTGTGTGTGTGTGTGTGTGTGTGTGTGTGTGTGTGTGTGTGTGTGTGTGTGTGAACCCATGTGTGGCATCCAGATGATGTGTATTTCTCACCTGTTGTTGTTGGATTTAGAGGCCTTACCACATGTCACAATTCATCAGAAAACAACTCTAGAATTATGTTTTATCTCTGCCAGACAAACAGCTCTTTGCTTTTAAAACCCATGTGTCAAATGTTGTATATTGCTTTGAACTGGGTGAAGGTGAGTGTTGTAGGTTGGGGATTTCACAGGCAGAATTGGGCCTGATGTCAGCTGAGAGGAGAACAATGAAAACCAATCAGTCTCATCCTCCCTGGCTGGGAGACGCTGAATGCAGCATGTCAGACAATCCCTCACACCAACACCAGTGTTCTGCAGGGACGCAAAGAGTTATTAACTAAGCCCTACTACACAAACACTGCCACGTTTCAGTTTTCTCTACAGTACTCACTGTTATTCTTATTTCTGTGGGAGTTTTGTTGGAGCTGCATTGTTTTTTTCCTAGCCTGGCTGGTAAAAACAAAGGGAGGATTGGATAAATGAAAGGATTGGATAAATGAAAGGATTGGCTAAATGAAATACGCTGCAGAGATTCAGAGAATCTGATAAAAATGTCAGTCCATTGTTGTAACATTGTTTTAAGTGTCCCCAAACTAAAGGGTTGATCCTTTTAAATGAGGAAGGAGATCCCTTGGTTCACTGGGTCCTGCTTTGCTGCTGGGCCCAGACACCCTTCCATCCTTAAACCAAGACAAATATACCAAACAATTTTGCTTTCAGCACTTACAGTATGTTTCTATGACTGATCAAAACTCATTTTATCACGCTCTCTCCTGTCTCTCTGCAGCAGACATATAGTGAACAAAATGTTTGGAACATCAAATTTCAATGACATCGCACTATCGAATCGTAATACATATAGAATTGTGAGAATCCCAATACATATTGTATCTGTACCTAAGTATGGTGATAATATTGTATAATGAGGTCCCTGGCAATTCCTAGACTTATTTCCTATCCCCAACTAACTAAGCCCTATCCCTGATAATGTTGTGTTATCAGTGCATGCATCAAAAGCTTGTCTCAGTGGCGCCACCTGCAGCTGGCTCTCCAAAGAATCTAGGTGGGAGAAGGTAGAACTAGCTATACAGGGTCAGATATATTTACCTCCTAATGGTTCATTTATAGGTAGGTTATATTGTAAACTGATCCTAGATCTGTGGTTAGGCGCTAGGTGTGATGTGTGGCCTGTTAGCGAATGGGTAGATGGTCTCTCAGGTGTGTTGAGATGGCTTCTCCTCAGTTTGACACGCATACATGCTTCCTGTTCTAACACTATGACAGTCCATCCTCGAGGAGTCTGTGAATGGCCCTCTAACGAAAGGTTGCTACATGTCTCTTTGACCTGTCTCTGTCATGCCTGTCTTGTAACTGTCATTTAGGGTCAGCACTGTGTTATGAAGCCATGGCATTCTGCAGACAATCTTTCCATTCTGGTCAAGACTGTAACCTCCCCTCACTGTAGCACTTCATCTGCTACTCTGTGGTACATTCTCATTAAAAGCCTCATGGTGCTAATATCTGATCTAATTAGCTTCTAGCTCTGGTTTGCTTGGCTATAGTTCTGATATTAAGATGTTACATAGCGGTCTGATTCATCTCGAAGGAGTAGGAATGTGAGCGACGCGTTTTCCCCACCACGCCTGTCAGCTTGTCTGTGCTGTAGAAAGTGTTTCATTTCACACCACTTCCTATCATCTGAATAGAATACCACCAAATGTCAATCTATTCTCTTTCTACCCAATCACTTTCCCTACATCTCTCTTCATCTCTCAAATGATATTTTCATCTGCTTCTACAGCCTTCAGAGGAAGGCCCTATACATTTTCAAAGACTCCAGCCACCCAAGTAATAGACTGTTCTCTCTGCTACCACACGGCAAGCGGTACCGGGGATCCAAGTCTGGAACCAACAGGACCCTGAACAGCTTCTACCCCCAAGCCATAAGACTGATAAATAGTTAGTTAACCAATAGCTACCCGGAATATCTACATTTACCCTTTTTGCACTAACTCTTTTGACTCATCACATATGCTTCTGTTATTGTCTATCCTGTTGCCTAGTCACTTCCTCCCTACCTATATGTACATATCGACCACAATTACCTCATACCCCTGAACATGGACTCGGTCCTGGTACTCTGTGCATATAGCCACTTTATCATGACTCATTGTGTATTTATTACTCGTGTTATTATTTTTCTATTATTTCTATATTTTTATCTCTGCATTGTTGGGAAGGGCCCGGCCTGTAAGTAAGCATTTCACTGTTAGTTTACACCTGTTGTTTACCAAGCATGTGACCAATGCAATATGATTTGATCAAATTTGATTTAATTAGCTTTACATCCAAAGTAAATGGTTAAGGTTAGGGTTACCTGTTAAGTTGTCAAGGTTAAGGATCGGGTTGGCAAGCGGATCCTAGATTGAACGACTAATGTCACTCCACGCACCTGGTTTTAAAGACAGGACAGAAACCAGCAGACAGGCACCCAGGGAACAGCGTTCCCATTCTTGTATTATAAAGCTAGAACACAGATTCATAAGCAGGCCCTGTAATGTTCTATTAATACCCCAGTGAAAACCCCCTGGGAACACTGCTGCTCTAAGCAGGGTCCTACAGGCCCCACCGTCTACTGGGAATATACTACACTACACTGAGACAGAGACTGTTATAGGACAACACACACACACACACACAAATGACTGCATAGACACAAACACAGATACACACACAGGTGCATACATACATACATAAACACACATTAAAATATTTTAATTACGCATAACTGTACAGAAGAGGCGAATGAAAAAATATTTTAAAAGTCTTTAACTGCTTTGTTATTATCCAGGATAGGAGAATCATGTTGTTGGAAGGCATAGTTTTCAACAGCTACCAGCCAGACCAGGCTTAGAGCAGTCTGTTTGTGGTTACACTGAGAAGGTATTCAGATCATTATAGGGTTGAGTTGGAAACAGACAGTGTGTGATGAATATGGCCAGTGGTTAAGTATAAATTTACATTGGGTGAGAAATAGAGCTTCTACACACATGCACACACACACACACACATTGCCAATGGTCAGGAAGGTATGGATTTCAAGTGTGTGTGAGAGAGAGAGAGGGAGGCAGACAGTGCAATTAGTCCTGTCCCCAGGGGTTCTGCTGAGGATACTACTGCTACTGGCACTCCATTCTCCACCGGCCTGCCAGACACACAGACACTGTTGGGAGAGGAGGAGGACATGGAGTTCTGCTGGTTAAAACTGCAGCTAAATAACTCAACCAGTATGTAGGGCTGATTTCCAGGACCCAGATTAAGCCTTCTCCTGGACTCAAAAGCAAGGGCAAAGCAGCAAGAGAAAGTGCTTTTTTGTGTTTTCTTTTTTTGGAACTAACAAACAAATTCCTGCTAAAAAGTTAAAGAAATTTGCACTATTTAGTGTTTTTATTTGCATTTAAATAGAGCTTCCTCAAAGCTCATTGCTTTGCAGTGTATTGATGTATCACCCTACCACTGAAAAAAATAAAATAAAGAAGTGGAATTAACATAGGAAGTTGTGCCCATAATACATAATGTATATCTCGCTCTCTCGCTCCTCTTCTTCCTCTCTCTCTCTCCTCTCTCTCGCTCTGTGCTCCAGTAACATTGTAATCCTGTGTTTCTCTCTGATATCAGTCATGCATACAATATGTATTTATAAACATTCCTATGTTATTATAAAGGTCAGGAATAAACACCTTTTTTTCCTTTTCTGCTATTACCTCACATGGAAACACTCAACTTCACTAGCAGCTGTTTGACTTGTTTTGACCAGGGTTTCACTTATACATTTTCGAAAGATGGCGAGGTACTGGATGGCCGACAATTTGCAAGTTTCGACACAATTTTGCTATTTTGTGATTATTTTGTTAATTTTTTTATTTTCATAAAATGAATCCGCTATTATTTCTTACAACCGAAAATAACTGTTGAACATCAGATCGGCAGTTACCCCAATTTCGTCTTCAACTTCGACTGCCTTGGGCTCTCTGTAATTCCGTCCCATTTTTTGGGCTACCCAAGAGGAAACACCGGCATTACAGAGGCAATGGGGGATCCTGGTGAGATTAAGGCGAAGGTGAAACTGCCCATGTAACGGCTTTCTAATGGTGAAGGAGAGTCGGACCAAACTGCAGCGTGTCTATTTTGATTCATCTTTAATAAACAAACGTAACACACAACAAAACACTAACACTACAAAACGAAAACCGAAAACAGCCTATACAAGTGTCTACTAACCTCTAACCAGGACATCAAGACACACAGGACAATCACCCACAATACAACCAAAGAATATGGCTGCCTAAATATGGTTCCCAATCAGAGACAACGGTAAACACCTGCCTCTGATTGAGAACCACTTCAGACAGCCATAGACTCTCCTAGAACACCCCACTAAGCTACAATCCCACTATACACACATTCCAAAATCCCAAGACAAAACACACCACAATACAAAAACTCTATGCCACACCCTGGCCTGACCCAATACATGAAGAAAACACAAAATACTTAGACCAGGGCGTGACAGAAACCCCTAAGGTGCGGACTCCCGAACGCACCTCAAAACAAATAGGGAGGGTCCGGGTGGGCGTCTGTCCATGGTGGCGGTTCCGGCGCGGGACGTGGACCCCACTCAATTAATGTCTTAGTCCCCTCTCCTCGCGTCCCTGGATAGTCCACCCTCGCCGCCGACCATGGCCTAGTAGTCCTCACCCAGAAACCCACTGGATTGAGGAGCAGATCGGGACTGAGGGGCAGCTCGGGACTGAGGCAGCTCGGGACTGAGGGGAAGCTCGGGAGTGAGAGAAAGCTCGGGAGTGAGAGAAAGCTCGGGAGTGAGAGAAAGCTCGGGAGTGAGAGAAAGCTCGGGAGTGAGAGAAAGCTCGGGAGTGAGAGGAAGCTCGGGAGTGAGAGGAAGCTCAGGAGTGAGAGGAAGCTCAGGCAGGTTGATGGATCTACCAGATCCTGGCTGACTGGCGGATCCTGGCTGACTGGCGGATCCTGGCTGACTGGCGGATCCTGGCTGACTGGCGGATCTGGCAGATCCTGGCTGACTGGCGGATCCTGGCTGACTGGCGGATCCTGGCTGACTAGCGGATCTGGCAGATCCTGGCTGACTGGCAGATCCTGGCTGACTGACGTATCCTGGCTGACAAGCGGATCTGGCAGATCCTGGCTGACTGGCGGATCCTGGCTGACTAGCGGTTCTGGCAGATCCTGGCCGACTGGCGGATCCTGGCTGACTAGCGGATCTGGCAGATCCTGGCTGACTGGCGGATCCTGGCTGACTGGCACTTCTGGCGGATCCTGGCAGACTGGCGGATCCTTGCTGACTGGCGGATCCTGGCACACTGGCGGATCCTGGCTGAATGGCGAATCTAACTGATCCTGGCAGACTGGCGGCACTGGTGGCGCTGGGCAGACTGGCGGCGCTGGGCAGACTGGTAGCTCAGGCGGCGCTGGGCAGACGGGTGGCTCAGACGGCGCTGGGCAGACTGGCGGCGCTGGGCAGACTGGCGGCGCTGGGCAGACTGGCGGCGCTGGGCAGACTGGCGGCGCTGGGCAGACTGGCGGCGCTGGGCAGACTGGCGGCGCTGGGCAGACTGGGAGCACTGGCGGCGCTGGGCAGACTGGCGGTGCTGGGCAGACTGGCGGTGCTGGGCAGACTGGTAGCTCAGGCGGCGCTGGGCAGACTGGCGGCACTGGCGGCGCTGGGCAGACTGGCGGCGCTGGGCAGACTGGTAGCTCAGGCGGCGCTGGGCAGACTGGCGGCACTGGGCAGACGGGTGGCTCAGACGGCGCTGGGCAGACGGGTAGCTCAGGCGGCGCTGGGCAGACGGGTAGCTCAGGCGCTGGGCAGACGGGTAGCTCAGACGGCGCTGGGCAGACGGGTAGCTCAGACGGCGCTGGGCAGACTGACAGCTCTGGATGCTTCATGCAGGCTGACAGCTCTGGCTGCGCTGAACAGAGGAGTACTGGTGCCTCTGGAATGAGGGGCTCTGGCGCCTCTGGCATGAGGGGCGGTAGCTCTGACAGCGCCGGACAGGCGGGAAGCTCCGGCAGCGGCGCCGGACAGGCGGGAAGCTCCGGCAGCGGCGCCGGACAGGCGGGACGCTCCGGCAGCGGCGCCGGACAGGCGGGAGGCTCCGGCAGCGGCGCCGGACAGGCGGGACGCTCCGGCAGCGGCGCCGGACAGGCGGGACGCTCCGGCAGCTGCGCCGGACAGGCGGGACGCTCCGGCAGCGGCGCCGGACAGGCGGGACGCTCCGGCAGCGCTGGACAGGCGGGACACACTGTAGGCCTGATGCGTGGTGCTGGCACTGGTGGTAATGAACCGAGGACACGCACAGGAAGCCTGGTGCGGGGAGCTGCTACCGGAGGGCTGGGGTGTGGAGGTGGTACTGGATAGACCGGACCGTGCAGGCGCACTGGAGCTCTTGAGCACCGAGCCTGCCCAACCTTACCTGGCTCGATGCCCACTCTAGCCCGGCCGATACGAGGAGCTGGAATATACCGCACCGGGCTATGCACCCGCACTGGGGACACCGTGCGCACCACTGCATAACAAAGTGCCTGCCCGGTCTCTCTCGCCCCCCGGTAACCACAGGAAGTTAGCGTAGGTCTCCTACCTAGCGTAGCCATACTCCCTGTGAGCCTCCTCCCAAGAAATTTTTGGGGCTGACTCTCAGGCTTCCATCCGCTCTGCCGTGCTAGCTCCTCATAATGCCGCCTCTCTGCTTTTGCTGCCTCCAGCTCGGCTTTGGGGCGACAATAATCTCCAGGCTGATCCCAGGGTCCTTTACCGTCCAGTACCTCCTCCCATGTCCATTTCTCCAGGTAGTGCAATCTCTCCCACTGTAGCTGCTGCTGCTCCTGCTGCTGCTGCCTCTGTTGCTTCTCCTGTGGCTCCTGCCTGTTGACACGCTGCTTGGTCCTGAGGTGGGTGATTCTGTAACGGCTTTCTAATGGTGAAGGAGAGTCGGACCAAACTGCAGCGTGTCTATTTTAATTCATCTTTAATAAACAAACGTAACACACAACAAAACACTAACACTACAAAACGAAAACCGAAAACAGCCTATACAAGTGTCTACTAACCTCTAACCAGGACATCAAGACACACAGGACAATCACCCACAATACAACCAAAGAATATGGCTGCCTAAATATGGTTCCCAATCAGAGACAACGGTAAACACCTGCCTCTGATTGAGAACCACTTCAGACAGCCATAGACTCTCCTAGAACACCCCACTAAGCTACAATCCCACTACACACATTCAATACACACATTCCAAAATCCCAAGACAAAACACACCACAATACAAAAACTCTATGCCACACCCTGGCCTGACCCAATACATGAAGAAAACACAAAATACTTAGACCAGGGCGTGACAGCCCACCTCTTCCCTCTGTTCTACTGGCCAATAAATATACAGTTACGTCATAATATGATGGATGACCTCTGATCGCAGATTTGCTACCAACGAAACTGCAATATTCTTTGCTTTAATGAAACATAGCTCTCAGACAAGGTACCCCCCATGACTATTCAACTTGATGGATTCTTCATTCACCGGGTGGACAGGACAGGGAAGTAGGGGAATTTGGTGGTGGGGGGAGGGGTTTTCCTCTACATCAACAACAACTGGTGTGCTAACTCCAGCACAGTGGAAGTGTCGACCCACTGTTCACCCGTCTTGGAATACCTGATGGTCAAATGCCGACCCTTCTACCTCCCAAGGGAGTATTCAGCTGTTACGGTGACTGTTGTATATATTCTACCTCAGGACAAGAAAAATAACAAGCTGTCATTTAGCCAACTGTACAAGGCTATAAACAAGCAAGAACACCTTCATCCAGAGGCTGCTTTTCTGGTTGCCGGCAAATTTTATTTTGCATCACTAAGACACTTGATGCACAACTTCCATCAACATGTTTCCAATGCCACTAGGGGCAATACAGTCCTAGACGACTGTTATTCTACGCAGAAGCATACAAAGCCCTCCCTTATCCGCCATTCGGCAAATCAGATCATGACTCCGTACTCCTGCTGTCACGTTTGTCATATGAAGGTGACCACGGTGCAGCGTGGTATGCGTACATTCTTCTTTTAATAAAGAATCGCATCTCTGCATGTCTGGCAGACATATCAGTGTGGATGACGGATCACCACCTCAAGCTGAACCTCGGCAAGACGGAGCTGCTCTTCCTCCCAGGGAAGGACTGCCCGTTCCATGATCTCGCCATCACGGTTGACAACTCCATTGTGTCCTCCTCCCAGAGCGCTAAGAACCTTGGCGTGATCCTGGACAACACCCTGTCGTTCTCAACTAACATCAAGGCGGTGGCCCGTTCTTGTAGGTTCATGCTCTACAACATCCGCAGAGTACGACCCTGCCTCACACAGGAAGCAGCGCAGGTCCTAATCCAGGCACTTGTCATCTCCCGTCTGGATTACTGCAACTCGCTGTTGGCTGGGCTCCCTGCCTGTGCCATTAAACCCCTACAACTCATCCAGAACGCCGCAGCCCGTCTGGTGTTCAACCTTCCCAAGTTCTCTCACGTCACCCCGCTCCTCCGCTCTCTCCACTGGCTTCCAGTTGAAGCTTGCATCCGCTACAAGACCATGGTGCTTGCCTACGGAGCTGTGAGGGGAACGGCACCTCAGTACCTCCAGGCTCTGATCAGGCCCTACACCCAAACAAGGGCACTGCGTTCATCCACCTCTGGCCTGCTCGCCTCCCTACCACTGAGGAAGTACAGTTCCCGCGCAGCCCAGTCAAAACTGTTCGCTGCTCTGGCCCCCCAATGGTGGAACAAACTCCCTCACGACGCCAGGACAGCGGAGTCAATCACCACCTTCCGGAGACACCTGAAACCCCACCTCTTTCAGGAATACCTAGGATAGGATAAAGTAATCCTTCTCACCACCCCCCTTAAAAGATTTAGATGCACTATTGTAAAGTGGCTGTTCCACTGGATGTCTTAAGGTGAACGCACCAATTTGTAAGTCGCTCTGGATAAGAGCGTCTGCTAAATGACTTAAATGTAAATGTAAATGTAAAGAAAGAACACTGAACAAACTAACAAAACAACAAAACGAACGAAACGTGAAGCTAATACGAATAGTGCAGACAGGCAACTAAACATAGAATAAGAACCCACAAACACCAAAGGGGAAATGGCTACCTAAATATGATCCCCAATCAGAGACAACGATAAACAGCTGCCTCTGACTGGGAACCATATCAGGCCACCATAAACATACAAATACATAGACCTACAAAACCCTAGACATACAAAAACCCTAGACAATACAAAACCCTAGACAATACAAAAACTAGCGTATCCACCCTAGTCACACCCTGACCTAACCAAAATATAACCCTGAGGCTACGGCAGAGGAAATAAATAAGTGCAAGAAGTTCCGCTTTGACCTCTTCAGAGTCATCAAATGAGCAAAAGGACAATATATGAATAAAGTGAAATCATATTACACAGGCTCCGACGCCCGCTGCATGTGGCAAGGGCTACAGTCCATTATGGATTACAAAGGAAAACCCAGACATGATCTGCCCAATGATGCCTCTCTATCAGACCAACTCAATACATTTTATACATGCTTTGACAACAACAACATTGTGCCGGGTATGAGAGCCGTCACCGACACAGACGATTGGGTGATCTCACCTCCCGAGGCTGACGTGAGAAGGACTTTAATCAGGTCAACATCCACAAGGCCGCGGAGCCGACGGTATTCCAGGGCGTGTTCTCACACCTGAAAGTCCCTGTCTGTAATCCCCTCATGTTTTAAGATGACCACCATCCATCCTGTCCCCAAGAACTCTAAGGCTTCATGCAACAATGACTACAGACCTGTAGCACTCAGTTTGGTAATCATGAAGTGCTTTTTTAGGCTTGTTAAGGCACACATTAACTCCACCATCCCAGACACCCTAGACCCACTCCAATTTGTATACCGCCCCAACAGATCCATAGATGACGCAATCTCAATTGCTCTCCACACTGTCCTCGCCCACCTAGATAAGACGAATACCTATGTGAAAATGCTGTTCATTGATTACAGCTCTGCGTTCAACACCATTGTCCCCTCCAAGCTCGTCACCAAGTTTAGGACTGGGTCTGAACACCTGCCTGTGCAACTGGATCTTGGACTTCCTGACGGATCGACCCCAGGTGGTGAGGTTAGGCAACATCACCTCCGCCACGCTGACCCTCAACACGGGGGCCCCACAGAGGTGTTTGCTTAGTCCCCTCCTGTACTCCCTGTTCACCCATGACTGCGTGGCCACGCACGACTCCAACACCGTCCTCAAGTTTGCTGACAACACAACGGTGGAAGGTCTGATCAGCAGCGACAATGAGTCAGCCTACAGGGAGGAGGTCAGTGACCTGGCAGTGTGGTGCCAGAGCATCAACCTCTCCCTGAACATCAGTAAGACCAATGAGCTAATTGTGGAGTACAGGAATCTGGGGGGCGAGCACACCCCCATCCATATCGACGGGGCTGCAGTGGGGCAGGTTGAGAGCTTTAAGTTCCTTGGTGTTCAAATCACTAAAGACTTAAAATGGTCCACCTCGAAGTTGAAATGGATTGGCATGGACCCTTGAATCCTCAAAAAGTTCTACAGCTGTACCATTGAGAGCATATTGATTGGCTGCATCACAGCCTGGTATGGCAATAGCACCGCACTCGATCACATGGCGCTACAGAGGGTGGTGCGGACAGCCCAGTACATCACTGGTGTAATGCTTTCATATAGTACAGTTTTCATATAGTATAACTTTCATATAGTACAGCTTTCATATAGTATTGCTTTTGAAATAGTACAGGTTCCATATAGTACAGCTTTCATATAATATAGCTTTCATATAGTACAGCTTTCATATAGTATTGCTTTTGAAATAGTACAGGTTCCATATAGTACAGCTTTCATATAATATAGCTTTCAAATAGTACAGCGTATCATGCTGTGTATATAGTAGCTTTACTTTTAACATGCTGTACATACAGTTGAAGTCGGAAGTTTACATACACTTAGGTTGGAGTCATTAAACAAGTAATTTTTTCCAACAATTGTTTACAGACAGATTATTTCACTTATAATTCACTGTATCGCAATTCCAGTGGGTCAGACGTTTTACATACACTAAGTTGACTGTGCCTTTAAACAGCTTGGAAAATTCCAGAAAATGATGTCATGGCTTTAGAAGCTTCTGAAAGGCTAATTGACATCATTTGAGTCAATTGGAGGTGAACCTGTGGATGTATTTCAAAGCCTACCTTCAAACTCAGTGCCTCTTTGCTTGACATCATGGGAAAATCAAAAGAAATCAGCCAAGACCCAAGTCTGGTTCATCTTTGGCAGCAATTTCCAAATGCCTGATGGTACCAACTTCATCTGTACAAACAATAGTACGCAAGTATAAACACCATGGGACCACGCAACCGTCATACTGCTCAGGAAGGAGATGCGTTCCATCTCCTAGAGATGAACGTGCTTTGGTGTGAAAAGTGCAAATCAATCCCAGAACAACAGCAAAGGACCTTGTGAAGATGCTGGAGGAAACAGATACAAAAGTATCTATATCCACAGTAAAACGAGTCCTACATCGACATAACCTGAAAGGCCACTCAGCAAGGAAGAAGCAACTGCTCCAAAACCGCCATAAAAAAGCCAGACTACGGTTTGCAACTGCACATGGGGACAAAGATCATACTTTTTGGAGAAATGTCCTCTGGTCTGATGAAACAAAAATAGAACTGTTTGGCCATAATGACCATCGTCATGTTTGGAGGAAAAAGAGGGAGGCTTGCAAGCTGAAGAACACCATCCCAACCGTGAAGCATGGGGGTGGCAGTATCATGTTGTGGGGGTGCTTTGCTGCAGGAGGGACTGGTGCACTTCACAAAATAGATGCGTGTGCTAGCATGGAGGCCTACAAACCTGACTCAGTTACACCAGCTCTGTCAGGAGGAATGGGCCAAAATTCACCCAACTTATTGTGGGAAGCTTGTGGAAGGCTACCCGAAACGTTTGACCCAAGTTAAACAATTTAATGGCAATGCTACCAAATACTAATTGAGTGTATATACACTTCTGACCCACTGGGAATGTGATGAAAGAAATCAAAGCTGAAATAAATCATTCTCTCTACTATTATTCTGACATTTCACATTCTTAAAATAAAGTGGTGATCCTAACTGACCTAAAACAGGGCATATTTACTAGGATTAAATTGTGAACAACTGAGTTTAAATGTATTTGGCTAAGGTGTATGTAAACTGTACCTTTCATGTTACCATTTATATACAGTAGCCCAGCTGGAGTTCCTATGTCATCAACATGTTCCCAGCAGGTTCTGATAACCCCCCCCCCTCTTCAATCTCCATATCATCTTCATCTTCTTCCTCCTCCATCTCCTTTATCTCCTTCTCCTCCTCCCCTCTCTATTTACTCCTCCTTTTCCTCCTCCTCTATCTCCCCCTCCTCCTCCTCCTCCTCCTCCATCTCTTCATTTCTCATGCCTGAATGAGCGCTCAGGGGAGGCTGATGAGACCAGCATTTCATTTGTTTAAACAAAATATGCTCGAAATTAATGAAACCAACGTTTATCATCTTAGCACTCTAGTGTAGTGGAGCGTGGTGCAGACAGAAATGGTGTAGATGTGTGAGAGCAGTCAGCCAACCCATCTCACCGCGGCATTGCCAAAGAAACTATTATGTATGGCTGACTGTATTGTACCATGCAGACACAGCATTCCAAATGTGTTTTTCTATTAATTATCCTGTTATTGTATAGACCATGTTTTATTTTGAACCCTGAACATGCACTGTCTCACTTAGCATAGAGCATGCAGTAATGACCTTATACAGTATACAGGAAAATCAACTAACATAAACACACACACACACGTATACACACACACGCACACACACACTAGGCTCTGGCCTAGAGTTCTATGCTACCTGCTGACTTGTTTGATACAGCTTTTTGGCATAGATCTGCCTATTGTAGCAGTGAAGCTTAAAGTATCTCTAAATGCCAGTATTTCTGGTACCTGCTATTATTGCTTCTTTGCCACTGTGCTTTTGTTGACGTTGATAAATCCATCCATTCCTATCCTGGTGCTCTCCATACTGTTACGGTGTTGGTTGTGCCACAGACCCTTGCCTGATCCAGGGCAGATGGTGTATTGTCTGTCACAGCAGTGAGGCTGATGGGCTGCTGGGTGGCTGACTGAGTAGGTGGGTTGGTTGGCTGGCTGGATGGATGGGTGGCTGACTGGGCGGCTGGCTAGCTGGCTGGCTGGATGGCTGGCTGGATGGGTGGGTGGGTGGGTGGTTGTGTGGGTTGGTGGGTGGGTGGGTGGGTGACTGGCTGGCTGGGTGGGTGGCTGACTGGGTGGGTGGCTGGCTGGCTAGCTGGATGGGTGGGTGGCTGGCTGGGTGACTGACTGGCTGGGTGGCTGACTGGCTGGGTGGCTTGCTCACAGGGAGACACAGTGTAAAGATAATTTAGCTTATTATGACCGACAAAAACACTACTGTTCAAAAGTTTGGGGTCACATAGAAATGTCCTTGTTTTTTGTGAAGAGGCGATTCCGGGATGCTGGCCTTCTAGGCAAAGAAAAGTCCATATCTCAGACTGGCCAATAAAAAGAAAAGATTAAGATGGGGAAAATAACACAGACACTGGACAGAGGAACTCTGCCTAGAAAGCCAGCATCCCGGAGTTGCCTCTTCACTGTTGACAATGAGACTGGTGTTTTGCGTGTACCATTTAATGAAGCTGCCAGTTGAGGACTTGTGAGGCTGTGCTAACATAATTGCAAAAGGGTTTTCTAATGATCAATTAGCCTTTTAAAATGATAAACTTGGATTAGCTAACACAACGTGCCATTGGAACACAGCAGTGATGGTTGCTGATAATGGGCCTCTGTACGCCTATGTAGATATTCCATAAAAAATCTGCTGTTTCCAGCTACAATAGTCATTTACAACATTAACAATGTCTACACTGTATTTCTGATCAATTTGATGTTATTTTAATGGACTTTGCTTTGCTTTTCTTTAAAAAACAAGGACATTTCTAAGTGACCCCAAACTTTTGAACGGTAGTGTACATGGTAGCACACAGATGTCTTACAGCCTGCAACACACACACACTGACAACACAGAAACATACACACTGACAACACACAAAGGCTCATGAACTGGTTGGACAGTTTTTGTCAGAAATGCTGGCTTGACATTCACAATCATGGAAATTCTCCCTTGTTTGCTAATGTATGTTAATAATGATGTTAATGTGTCTATATCGTGTTTAGATTCTGCAGTTAAGGTTACATCACTTTTAGAGAAGAGACAGAGAACACAGATAATGTTCAAACACAAATTCTTATAAGAGACTTAATGTGTGATGTTGAAGGTTAAACCTCTAATCCATCCACCCACTCCTCAGAAAGACTGAGATTATTATTCTAGTCTTTATAAAAGTGAAGTTTGCCTAATGACATTCTGATCCTGAATTATTTAGCTTTCTGTCCTTGAGAGAGACAGCGATGGAAAGATGTTTTTAGAACTATAATATTTTGACAGACTCAAGTTCACGATGCTGCTGCCTGGGAGCAGTGAACTTGGAATATTGACTAAGTGATAAGCCTCAATAGAAAAACCCTGAAAAGTACTGGGAGTGACATTCCACTCGGTTAAAATCAACAAGTATATAAAGATGAATCACTTTTCACTAATAAAGTTACTGGTATTTCAATGGATTTTATATCAGAAGGTCAATGACATGTTTTCCTATTACAGTCAAAGCTATCAACAAAATCTATCAGAATCCACTCAACTGTCTATACAATTTGCATGCTACTGTATACATAGTGTACATGAATTACAGAGACCCATTCACAATAAATAGCCGGATATTACACTGAAATGGTTTAGGACGGAGGGACGGGTATTTGTAATCTTATTATCTGGTGCTGCAAGCAAACTCTGGGGACAAACAAGAAGCCCTTATTGTCTGAGTGACATTGAAATAAAGCCTGTGAATGGGAGAGAGAGAGAGAGAGACTGTTGACAGCAATCTGACTGCAATCTATCAGGCCTAAATTGTGCTCTTCAGCTCTGAAATAATGCTTTACTGAAATGGACCCACCACAAATATTCATCTGGGTGAAAAACTCATTTTTGTTAAGATACAAAAGTCTAAATGAGAATATTTATGAGCTATATTTCAATTACTGAGGCGGAAACAGTGATCTATGTATATCAACATTATGCTAATAGTTGTGTTTCTCTCTCCTATTCTGTTTCAGTGGTACTGCTGGACACCACCTCTGTTTTGGGAGAGCTGGGATGGAATACCTATCCCATGAATGGGGTAAGAGAGTGTGTGTGTGTGCGTGTGTGTGTGTGTGTGTGTGTGTGTGTGTGTCAGGGTTCGCACAAGGTGCTTGAGGTGCTTAAAGTAATTTGGCACTCTGAAATTCAAGTACTAGAATACTTTCCTCACGTGTTTGGCGCTCTGGATGCCAGGCGAGCTCGCTCATTCCACCCACACTGCCACTCAAGCCAGACAGGTACAGAACTGACTGATTAGGTGCCGCCAAACATCATATCGATAGCAAAAATGCCGGGCAAATGTAGATTCAACCTGCCTGGCAGGATATTGATGTTTATGAATGGGATTTGCCAGACCCAACTAGGGATGTAGTGGAGGTTAAACGCACGTAAGCGCTGTTTACACTGCTTTATATTTGTGAAATAGCATTTACTCACCATTTTGTTAATTATCGTTTACCTACATATTGTGATTGTGCATCTGTAAAAGTTTGTGAGTGTTTTTGGTGACAAGCCAAAATTCTTCAGCCTCCTGAGGTTGAAGAGGCTCAACCTGCCTGTGTTCAACACTGTGTGGGGTGAACCATTTCAGTCTGTCAGTGATGTGTACGCCAAGGAACTTAAAACTTTCCACCTTCTCCACTACTGACCCATCGATGTGGATGGGGGGTGCTCCCTCTGCTGTTTCCTGAAGTCAACGATCATCTCCTTTGTTTTGTTGACATTGAGTGTGAGGTTACTTTCCTGACACCACACACCGAGGGACCTCACCTCCTCCCTGTAGGCCTTCTCATCATTGTTGGTAATCAAGTCTACCATTGTTTTGTCTGCAAACTTGATTGAGTTGGAGATGTGCTTGGCCACGCAGTCATGGGTGAACAGGGCTGAGAGCCCCTTGTAGGGCCCCAAGGTTGAGGATCAGCGGGGTGGAGGTGTAGTTTCCTATCCTCGCCTGGGGGCAGCCCGTCAAAAAGTCCAGGACCCAGTTGCACAGGGCGGGGTCGAGACCCAGGGTCTCGAGCTTAATGACGAGTTTTGAGGGTACTATGGTGTTGAATGTTGAGCTGTAATCGATGAATAGCATTCTTACATACGTATTCCTCTTGTCCAGATGGGTTAAGGCAGTGTGCAGTGTGATTGCGATTGCGTCGCCTGTGGACCTATTGAGGCGGTAAGCAAACTGGAGTGTGTCTAGGGTGTCAGGTAGGGTGGAGGTGATATGACCATTGACTAGTCTCTCAAAGCACTTCATGATGATGGAATTGAGTGCTACTGGGCGATAGTTGTTCAGGTCAGTTACCTTAGCTTTCTTGGGAATAGGAACAATGGTTGCCCTCTTGAAGCATGTGGGAACAGCAGACTGGGATAAGGATTGATTGAATATGTCCGTAAACACACCAGCCAGCTGGTCTGCACATGCTCTGAGGACGTGGCAAGGGATGCTGTCTGGGCCGGCAGCCTTGTGAGGGTTAACACGTTTAAAAGTTTTACTCACGTCGGCTGCGGTGAAGGAGAGCCCGCAGGTTTTGGTAGCGGGCCGTGTCAGTGGCACTGTATTGTCCTCAAAGAAGTTGTTTAGTTTGTCTGGGAGCAAGACATCGGTATCCGCGACGGGGCTGGTTTTCTTTTTGTAATCCGTGATTGACTGTAGACCCTGCCAAATATATCTCATGTCTGAGCCTTTAAATTGCGACTCTACTTTGTCTCTATACTGACGCTTAGCTTGTTTGATTGCCTTGCGGAGGGATTAGCTACACTGTTTGTATTTGCTCATGTTTCCAGTCGCCTTGCCATGATTACAAGCAGTGGTTCGCACTTTCAGTTTTGCGCGAATGCTGCCATCAATTTCTGGTTGGGGAAGGTTTAAATAGTCACCGTAGGTACAACATCACCGATGCACTTGCTAATAAACTGACTCACCGAATCAGCGTATATCAATGTTGTTGTCTGAGGCTATCCGACCATATTCCAGTCCACGTGATCGAAGCAATCTTGAAGCGTGGAATCATTTTGGTCGGACCAGCGTTGAACAGACCTGAGCACGGGTGTTTGCTGTTTGAGTTCCTGTCTATAGACTGGGAGCAAGGAGTCGTGGTCAGATTTTACAAAAGGAGGATGGGGGAGGGCTTTGTATGCGTCGCGGAAGTTAGAGTAGCAGAGATCCAGAATGTTGCCAGCCCGGGTCACGCATTCGATATGCTGATCAAATTTAGGGAGCCTTGTTTTCAGAGTAGCCTTGTTAAAATCCCCAGCTACAATAAATGCAGCCTCACGATATGTGGTTTCCAGTTTACATGGAGTCCAATGAAGTTCTTTCAGGGCCGTTGAGGTTTCTGCTTGGGGGGGATATACACGGCTGTGATTATAATCGAAGAGAATTCTCTTGGTAGATAATGCGGTCAGCATTTGATTGTAAGGAATTCTAGATCAAGTGAACAAAAGTACTTGAGTTCTTGTATGTTGTTATGATCACACCACGACTCATTAATCATAAGGCACACACCCCCGCCCTTCTTCTTACCAGAGAGATGTTTGTTTCTGTCGGCGCGATGTGTGAAGAAACCAGGTGGCTGTACCAACTCTGTACCAACTCTGATAACGTATCCCGAGTCTCTCTGGAAGGCAACCCTTGCTCGGATTTCGTCTACCTTGTTGTCAAGAGACTGGACATTGGCGAGTAGTGTACTTGGGAGCAGTGAGCATGTGCCCGTCTACGGAGCCTGACCAGAAGACTGCTCCATCTTCCCCCTCTGCGGACGCCGTTGTTTTTGGTCGCCTACTGGGACCCGACCCATTGTCCTGGGTGGTGGTCCAAACAGAGGCTCCGCTTCGGGAAAGTCGTATTCCTGGTCGTAATGTTGGTAAGTTGACGTTGCTGTTATATCCAATAGTGAATGTCATAAGACTTAAGATTTCCTGGGGTAACAGTGTAAGAAATAATACATTTAAAAACAAAATACTGCATAGTTTCCTAATAACGTGAAGCGAGGCGACCATCTTTGTCGGCGCCAGGTAAACATTAGCTAGGTAGCTAGCTATAACTAGCTGGCTAGAAGGATGAAATTAGAAGCTAACGTTGTACAGAGCCTGAGCTCAGCAGGAGCAGTTGACTGAAATTAAGCTAGCTATAATCAAAAGATGGGCAACTTTAAGTTCTTATAACAAAATACCTTTTCTTTATAGAGACAGGCAGTGGTGAGTCAGGTTGCAATGAAGGAGGCAAAGGAAGTACATAGCGAGAGGAAGCATTAAAGCAAGCAGGGAGAGAAGTTAGTAGTACAGTGGTTCCCAAACTTCAAGTCCGGGACAATTTCAAAGATTGTACTGCGATACAGTTCATATAAGGAAATCAGTCAACATCATCAGTCTTAGACTTAACACTCATGTATTTAGTAAATAAGTAGTGAAACACGTATTATTGAGTAGAACATCGACAGGACCACAGTGGAGAGGGTGAAAATCTTCAAGTTCTTCGGCGTACTGTACACATCACTGACAATCTGAAATGGTCCACCCACACAGACAGTGTGGTGAAGAAAACCCAAGAGTGCCTCTTCAACCTCAGGAGGCTGAAGAAATTCGGCTTGGCCCCTAAGATCCTCACAAACATTGACAGATGCACCACTGAGAGCATCCTGTCGGGCTGTATCGCCGCCTGGTATGGCAACTGCACCGTCCGCAACTGCAGGGCTCTCCAGAGGGTAGTGAGGTCT
The DNA here is from genome assembly GCF_034236695.1 of Oncorhynchus nerka. NCBI lineage: Eukaryota > Metazoa > Chordata > Actinopteri > Salmoniformes > Salmonidae > Oncorhynchus > Oncorhynchus nerka. The sequence continues at coordinate 61,428,160 of NC_088398.1, read as the reverse complement.
GCCCAATGCATCACCAGGGGCACACTTCCTGCCCTCCAGGACACCTACAGCACCCGATGTCACAGGATTATCAAGGACATCAACCAGCCTTTTCACCCGCTATTATCCAAAAGGCAAGGTCAGTAAAGGTGCATCAAAGCTGAGACAGAGAGACTGAAAAACAGCTTCTATCTCAAGGCCATCAGACTGTTAAATAGCCATCACTAGCCAGCTACCACCCAGTTACCCAACCCTGCACCTTAGAGGCTGCTTCCCTACGTACATAGACATGGAATCACGGTTCACTTTAATAATGGAACACTGGTCACTCTAATAATGTTTACATAATGTTTTACTCATTTCATATGTATATACTGTATTCTAGTCAATGCCACTCTGACATTGCTCGTCATAATATTTATACATTTCTTATTTTGAGATTTGTGTGTATTGTTGTGAATTGTTAGATACTACTTCACTGTTGGAGCTAGGAACACCAGCATTTCGCTACACCCGTAATAACATCTGCTAAATAAGTGTATGTGACCAATAACATTTGATTTGATTTGATTTGAATGGTACGTTAGTTGTTTGTATTTTCATGAGGTTGTGGCGATATACTGCCATCTTTTGGTGACCAGAAATAATTGCATAATAGGACCTATTAAAAATTGATGTTACATGAAAATACATTTTAGTGCTTGAAAAAGTACTTGAAAGTCCTTCAATTTCACTTGCCACTGTCTGTCCATATCCTGGTGCGTGTGTGTGTGTGTATTTGTTTTCCTACATTATCAGAACCCCAATGTCCTAACATTTCACCTGATTGTTCTGAAAAGGTAGGAAAATATCAGGTCCAGAATTTGTTAAAATGTTATTTTAAGGATAAGGGTTAGGTTTAGGGTTTTGGGGTTAGGTTTAGGGTTAGGCTTATGGTTATGGTTATGTTATGGTTAGGTTTAGGTTTTTTGGGGTTAAGGTTAGGGATAGGTTAAGGGCTAGAGTTAGGGTTAGGTTTAGGGTTAGGGTTAGGGAAAATAGGAAATTTAATGGTCAAAAATGTTTACACTCCAAAAGGTCCTAAAATTTCACGAAAACAAAGCTGTGTGTGTGGGTGTTCTCAGCTCTGTTGTATTTCATGACCTCTAGAGAGAAAAAGTATAGAACTGAGTGAGATAGCACTGGTCTCTGAGGAACCTATCTCACAGCTTTTTTTCAATTCCCAACTTCGCTCAATACTAAAGGGCCATAGAAAGTTATAATAGACTCTTTCAATGTGAGTGAAAAGAAACGATTTGGATTCAATTTGGGATGTCTGATACGAGCACGGCTGGGTCTAACATGACGTGGCTGTGTGTGAATAGAGTGGATGACTGTCCGTTCATACTGGAAGACCTAGGTCTGTATTTGGGATGTCTGGTACGAGCACGGCTGGGTCTAACATGACGTGGCTGTGTGTGAATAGATTGGATGACTGTCCGTTCATACTGGAAGACCTAGGTCTGTATTTGGGATGTCTGGTACGAGCACGGCTGGGTCTAACATGACGTGGCTGTGTGTGAATAGATTGGATGACTGTCCGTTCATACTGGAAGACCTAGGTCTGTATTTGGAATGTCTGGTACGAGCACGGCTGGGTCTAACATGACGTGGCTGTGTGTGAATAGAGTGGATGACTGTCCGTTCATACTGGAAGACCTAGGTCTGTATTTGGGATGTCTGGTACGAGCACGGCTGGGTCTAACATGACGTGGCTGTGTGTGAATAGATTGGATGACTGTCCGTTCATACTGGAAGACCTAGGTCTGTATTTGGGATGTCTGGTACGAGCACGGCTGGGTCTAACATGACGTGGCTGTGTGTGAATAGATTGGATGACTGTCCGTTCATACTGGAAGACCTAGGTCTGTATTTGGGATGTCTGGTACGAGCACGGCTGGGTCTAACATGACGTGGCTGTGTGTGAATAGAGTGGATGACTGTCCGTTCATACTGGAAGACCTAGGTCTGTATTTGGGATGTCTGTCCGTTCATACTGGAAGACCTAGCACGGCTGGGTCTAACATGACGTGGCTGTGTGTGAATAGAGTGGATGACTGTCCGTTCATACTGGAAGACCTAGGTCTGTATTTGGGATGTCTGGTACGAGCACGGCTGGGTCTAACATGACGTGGCTGTGTGTGAATAGATTGGATGACTGTCCGTTCATACTGGAAGACCTAGGTCTGTATTTGGGATGTCTGGTACGAGCACGGCTGGGTCTAACATGACGTGGCTGTGTGTGAATAGATTGGATGACTGTCCGTTCATACTGGAAGACTGTTCAGGTTACCTCTTGACAAACTGTTTCCCAGTAGCTCTATAAGTGAACTCTCGAACCTCTCCCTTCATCCCAGTAGCTCTTTAATAACTTCTCTCTAACGAATGTTAGCCCATTCAATCCGCCGGCAGGTGGTTTGAGTAAAAAAATACAATTGAATGACATTTTTTCAATCGACATTGAAATGGCTAAAACCTAATGGAAACTGTGCAGAAATGACAATGGCCTACATTTATAGCCTCTTCACTCTGTCCAGCTTGCTAACAGTCATCGAATGAAAGCTAGACAGTCAGGGAGGATTCAAAATTCCAAAAGCGATGGATAAAGGAAATGTAATACATTTTAAATCCGGCTCTCTGGACCTCCATGAAGAATAAATGCGGCTTGCGGGGAAAATGAGTTTGACACCCCTGCCCTAACCTCCTCCCTCTGTCTTTATAGCCTCACCCCTCTAAACCAGCCTTTCGTCTGGCGGATCCCATCTGTGCCTCTGTATTTCTGAGGCTTTCACTTTCTTCACCTCTCTGAAACATTCTCTCTGTGTTTCTATGTCTACCACCCTGTCTCTATCTTCTTTACCTCTCTGAAACATTCTCTCTGTGTTTCTATGTCTACCACCCTATCTTCTTTACCTCTCTGAAACATTCTCTCTGTGTTTCTATGTCTACCACCCTGTCTCTATCTTCTTTACCTCTCTGAAACATTCTCTCTGTCTTTCTATGTCTACCACCCTGTCTCTATCTTCTTTACCTCTCTGAAACATTCTCTCTGTCTTTCTATGTCTACCACCCTGTCTCTATCTTCTTTACCCCCCCTGTGTATCTATGTGGCCCTGACTGTCCCTAATCTATAGCTCAGTGTATCTATGTGGCCCTTACTGTCCCTAATCTATAGCTCAGTGTATCTATGTGGCCCTGAGTGTCCCTAATCTATAGCTCAGTGTATCTCTGTGGCCCTGTCTGTCCCTAATCTATGGCTCAGTGTATCTCTATGGCCCTGTCTGTCCCTAATCTATAGCTCTGTGTATCTCTATGGCCCTGTCTGTCCCTCATTTTACATTTACATTTACATTTAAGTCATTTAGCAGACACTCTCAGTGTATCTCTATGGCCCTGTCTGTCCCTAATCTATAGCTCAGTGTATCTCTATGGCCCTCTGTCCCTAATCTATAGCTCAGTGTATCTCTATGGCCCTGTCCCTAATCTATAGCTCAGTGTATCTCTATGGCCCTGTCCCCAATCTATAGCTCAGTGTATCTCTATGGCCCTGTCTGTCCCTAATCTGTAGCTCAGTGTATCTCTATGGCCCTGTCTGTCCCTAATCTATAGCTCAGTGTATCTCTGTGGCCCTGTCTGTTTCTAATCTATAGCTCAGTGTATCTATGAGGCACTGTCTGTCCCTAATCTATACCTCTGTGTATCTCTATGGTCCTGTCTGTCTCTAGTCTGTACCACGCTGTAGCTCTATGGTGCTATCTGGTCTAATCTATACCTCTGTGTATCTCTATGGTCCTGTCTGTCTGTAGTTTATACCTCTGTGTATCTCCATTAGAGGTCCACCGATTATGATTTTTTCAACGCCGATACCGATTATTGGAGGACCAAAAAAGCTGATACCGATTAATCGGACGATTTTTTACAATTTTATTTGTAATAATGACAATTACAACAATACTGAATGAACACTTATTTGAACTTAATATAATACATCAATAAAATCAATTTTGCCTCAAATAAATAATGAAACATGTTCAATTTCATTTAAATAATGCAAAAACAAAGTGTTGGAGAAGAAAGTAAAAGTGCAATATGTGCCATGTAAGAAAGCTAACTTTTAAGTTCCTTGCTCAGAACATGAGAACATATGAAAGCTGGTGGTCCCTTTTAACATGAGTCTTCAATATTCCCAGTAAGAAATTTTAGGTTGTAGTTATTATAGGAATTATAGGAATATTTCCCTCTATATATTTGTATTTCATTAACCTTTGACTATTAGTACTATTAGTAGGCCTGGTATGGTTCTCAATCAGAGGCAGGTGTCGTTAGTTGTCTCTGATTGAGAATCATACTTAGGTAGCCTTTTCCCACTTGTGTTTCGTAGGTGTTTATTTTCTGTTCTGTGTTTGTATTTCACCGTTTAGGACTGTTTTCGTTTCGTTCTCGTGTTTTGTTGTTTTGTTCGAGTATTTGTGTTCATTAAAAGAGAATATGAATACTTACCACGCTGCACCTTGGTCCTCCTCTCTTTCTCCCAACGACGAACGTTACAATAAGTTTAATGCTAGGTAGCAACTTACATTGGTTTACTGCATTCGCGTAACAGGCAGTCAGTCTCCTTGTGGAGTGCAACGAGAGAGAGGCAGGTCGTTATAGCGTTGGACTAGTTAACTGTAAGTTTGCAAGATTGCATCCCCCGAGCTGACAAGGTGAAAATCTGTCGTTCTGTCCCTGAACGAGGCAGTTAACCCACTGTTCCTAGGCTGTCATTGAAAATACGAATGTGTTCTTAACTGACTTGCCTAGTTAAATAAAGGTGTAAAAAAATAAAATAATAATAATTCGGCCAAATCGGTGCCCAAAAATACAGATTTCCGATTGTTATGAAAACTTGAAATCAGCCCTAATTAATCGCCCATTCCGATTAATCGGTCAACCTCTAATCTCCAAGGCCCTGTCTGCTCTCTCTCTGCTCTGTCTGCTGGATGTCAGGAGAGGAGAGGTGATTACATCATGTAGGTGGTTGTGACAGCCAGAGGCAGCAGAGAGAGAAGACCTGTCCTGTCTGCAGCTCTGACTCCATGATTAAGCTGTCAAACCCTCTCCTCTCCCTCCTTTCCTCTTCCTCTCCCTCATCTCCTATCCACTCCTCTTCCTCTCCCTCCTCTCCCTCCTCTCCTCTTCCTTTCTCATCCTTTGCTCGGCCAGGAAACTAGTTTGCCTATGAATATTTAACATGGCAAGGTGAGAGTTGCAGACGGAGAGAGGGAGGGAGGGAGGTCTGGAGGGAGGTCTAGAGGGAAGGAGGGAGGTCTGGAGGGAGGTCTAGAGGGAAGGAGGGAGGTCTAGAGGGAAGGAGGGAGGTCTGGTGTGATGTCTGGAGGGAAGAAGGGAGGTCTGGAGGGAGGTCTAGAGGGAGGGAAGGAGGGAAGGAGGGAGGTCTGGAGGGAAGGAGGAAGGGAAGGAGGGAGGTCTGGAGGGAAGGAGGGAGGTCTGGAGGGGAGGAAGTAGGTCTGGAGGGAAGGAGGGAGGCCTGGAGGGAGGTCTGGAGGGAAGGTGGGAGGTCTAGAGGGAGGTCAAGAAGGAGGTCTAGAGGGAGGCCTGGAGGGAAGGAGGGAGGTCTGGAGGGAAGAAGGGAAGAAGGGAGGTCTAGAGGGGAGGAAGTAGGTCTGGAGGGAAGGAGGGAGGCCTGGAGGGAAGAAGGGAGGTCTAGAGGGAAGGAGGGAAAAAGGGAGGTCTGGAGGAAGGACTAGAGGGCAGTACAATAGTCTGAATCCCTTGCTACCTGGTAGAAGAGAGGAGCCAATCCCCTGTCTATTAGACACAGTCAGATATCTGAGCATGGCAGGTTGGCAGCAGCTAGCTTACATCTGCTATCATACCAGGACATTATAGAGCATGGTAAAGCACACCTGTTAGAACTATCTCTGTCTCTACATGCTACCGGATGGCCACACTTGCTTTTTGTTGAGTTTTAGGTCTTTTAAAGGCGGTATGTCATACCCTTGTTGTTGTGTAGTTGTAGCGAAAAAACATCTTCAATAACTCACTTTCACACTCAGACCTGCAGTATAGGCCTATGTATAGCCATTCTGTATCCAAATATGAATATGCTATCCATAAACTGCATTTTACTGACACAGTAAAAAGTTGTGAACATAAATACAGCCAACCTCTTAGATGTTAAGTTCCCTATATGGGGGATTTTGAGTGTTTCTGGACCGGTTCTGACTGACATTTTGGTGTACAAAGTGCTCTGTGAACGTCGTAGGGTTCTGTGCCAGAAAGCCTCATCTCAGGTTTCAGTGTCAGGTTTCAGACCCAACATTTGCATAGGGAGTGACGTGTCACATTTTCTGGCCTATGCAGACAAAGGAACGATTTCCTGTGCCTGTGAAACTCACAGCTTGCAATAGTGCATATGAAACGGGAGTCTAGCAGATGCAACAATAGTAGTTTAATCTTGATGTGATATTCTCAGCCAGATTTAGAGCTTTCAACATGAAAAAATATGAAATAATGTCATAGAATTGATACAATAGCACTTTTTCTGTCACAGACAGATTAAACCACTTCATGCTTAAAGCAGGAGTTGTACCGAACCTGCACATATTTTAAATGTGTCTCTACGCCACTCCGTGGACATTTAGGATAATTCTCTGTCATAAATAGTGCTAATATTGTACTGCACAAGTATGATCATACAGTTGAAGTCAGAAGTTTACATAGACCTTAGTCAAATACATTTAAACTCAGTTTTTCACAATTCCTGACATTTAATCCTAGTACAAATTCCCTGTCTTAGGTCAATTAGGATCACCACTTTATTTTAAGAATGTGAAATGTAAGAATAATAGTAGAGAGAATGATTTATTTCAGCTTATATTTCTTTCATCACATTCCCATTGGGTCAGAAGTTTACATACACTCAATTAGTATTTGGTAGCATTGCCTTTAAATTGTTTAACTTGGGTCAAACGTTTCGGGTAGCCTTCCTCAAGCTTCCCACAATAAGTTGGGTGAATTTTGTCCCATTCCTACTGACAGAGCTGGTGTAACTGAGTCAGGTTTGTAGGCCTCCTTGCTCGCACACGCTTTTCAGTTCTGTCCACAAATGTTCTATAAGATTGAGGTCAGGGCTTTGTGATGGCCACTCCAATACCTTGACTTTGTTGTCTTTAAGCCATTTTGCCACAACTTTGGAAGTATGCTTGGGTCATTGTACATTTGGAAGACCCATTTGTGACCAAGCTTTAACTTCCTGACTGATGTCTTGAGATGTTGTTTCAATATATCCACAGAATTTTCCACCTCATGATGCCATCTATTTTGTGAAGTGCACCAGTCCATCCTGCAACAAAGCACCCCCGTGCTTCACAGTTGGGATGGTGTTCTTTGGCTTGCAAGCCTCCCCCTTTTTCCTCCAAACATAAATGGTCATTATGGCCAAACAGTTCTATTTTTTGTTTCATCAGACCAGAGGACATTTCGCCCAAAAGTATGATAAATGATAAAAACATCCTAAAGATTGATTCTATACTTCGTTTGACATGTTTCTACGAACTGTAATATGACTTTTCGTCTGAACTTTCGCCTGGACTTTCACGTCGTGAGTTTGATTGTGTACTAAACGCACAAACCAAAAGGAGGTATTTGGACATAAATGATGGACTTTATCGAACAATTTAAACATTTATTGTGGAACTGGGATTCCTGGGAGTGCATTCTGATGAAGATCATCAAAGGTAAGTGAATATTTATAATGCTATTTCTGACTTCTGTTGACTCCACAACATGGTGGATATCTGCATGGCTTGTTTTGTTGTCTGAGCGCTGAACTCAGATTATTGCATGGTGTGCTTTTTCGGTAAAGCTTTTTGTAAATCTGACACAGCGGTTGCATTAAGGAGAAGTTTATCTAAAGTTCCATGCATAACACTTGTATTTTCATCAACATTTATGATGAGTATTTCTGTAAATTGATGTGGCTCTCTGCAAAATCACCAGATGTTTTGGAAGCAAAACATTACTGAACGTAACGCGCCAATGTAAACTGAAATATTTGGATATAAATATGAACTTTATCAAACAAAACATACATGTATTGTGTAACATTAAGTCCTGTGAGTGTCATCTGATGAAGATCATCAAAGGTTAGTGATTAATTTTAGCTCTATTTCTGCTTTTTGTGACTCCTCTCTTTGGCTGGAAAAATGACTGTGTTTTTCTGTGACTAGGTGCAGACCTAACATAATCGTTTGGTGTGCTTTCGTCGTCAAGCCTTTTTGAAATCGGACACTGTGGTGGGATTAACAACAAGTTTATCTTTAAAATGGTGTAAAATACTTGTATGTTTGAGGAATTTTAATTATGAGTTTTATGTTGAATTTGGTGCCCTGCACTTTCACTGGCTGTTGTCATATCGATCCCGTTAGCGGGATCTAAGCCATAAGAAGTTTTAACAAGACATTATTATATTATATATAATAATATATTATATTATATTATATTATATTTAGTAAGCATTTCAGTCATTTCAAGCTCTATTTCCAAAGGGAGTTCACCTCAGCAATTTATAACCATTTGTCCCAGACAAGTGAGTTCCAGACCTTTCTAAATCTATGCAACATTACCAGATATTATTTATGGGCATCTAATGAAACATAATTACATTTGGGTATGTCTATTTAGACGGAAATCAACATTTTGCCCTGTCATTCAAGAGGTTTAGGTGGTGGTATTATTCTCTACTATTAGAAAACAAGCTTAGCCAAGTATCTATCGTGTTGTTTCCTTTAGAGAGTGGTGAAAACATTATCCAGGCCAATCCTGTTGGTGTACAACCTGTGGCGGGAAGGCGTGAGAGATATGGCCAAGGGATGGACATTTGACATGTTTTTAATGTTTCAATACTCAACAAAATAAAGAAAAAGCATGCACTGGAAAAAATATGTGCGCATTTATCTACATGCCAACAGTGCTCAACAATGACTCATTTAGCATAACTATTACAAATAAAAAATCCAACTTGCAAAATGTGCACATATACAGTGCATTCCGAAAGTATTCAGTCCCCTTGACTTATCCACATTTTGTTACGTTATAGCCTTATTCTAAAATGGATCAATCTACACACAATACCCCATAATGACAAAGTGAAAACACATTTTTAGAAATTTGCAAATGTATAAAAAATGAAAAACTGAAATACCTATGTCTTCAGACCCTTTGTTATGAGACTCGAAAATTGAGCACAGGTGCATCCTGTTTCCATTGATCATCCTTGAGATGCTTCTACAACTTGATTGGAGTCCTCCTGTGGTAAATTCAATTGATTGGACATGATTTGGTAAAGCACACACCTGTCTATATAAGGTCCCACCATTGACAATGCATATCAGAGCAAAAACCAAGCCATGAGGTCTAAGGAATTATCCTTAGAGCTCCGAGATTGGATTGTGTCGATGCACAAATTTGGGGAAGGGTACAAACATGTCTGCAGTATTGAAGGTTCCCATGAACACAGTGGCCTCCATCATTCTTAAATGGAAAACGTTTGGAACCACCAATACTCTTCCTAGAGCTGGCCAAACTGAGCAATCGGGGAAGAAGGGCCTTGGTCAGGGAGGTGACCAAGAACCTGATGGTCATTCTGACAGAGCTCAAGTTCCTCAGTGGAGATGGTAAAACCTTCCAGAAGGACAACCATCTCTGCAACACTCCACCAATCAGGTCTTTATGGTAGATTGGCCAGATGGAAGCCACTCCTCAGTAAAAGGCACATGACAGCCCGCTTGGAGTTTTCGTAAAGACTCTCAGACCATGAGAAACTCTCTGATCTGATGAAACCTAGATCAAACTCTTTGGCCTGAATTCCAAGCGTTACATCTGGAGGAAACCTGGCACCATCCCTACGGTGAAGCATGGTGGTGGCAGCATCATGCTGTGGGGATGTTTTTCAGTGGCAGGGAATGGAAGTCTAGTTAGGATCAAGGGAAAGATTAACAGAGTAAAGTACAGAGAGATCCTTGATGAAAACCTGCTCCAGAGAGCTTTGGATCTATCTGAATGTCTTTTTTTATTTTTTATTTTTTTGTACCTTTATTTAACTATGCAAGTCAGTTAAGAACAAATTCTTATTTTCAATGACGGCCTAGGAACAGTGGGTTAGCTGTCTGTTCAGGGGCAGAACGACAGATTTGTACCTTGTCAGCTCGGGGGTTTGAACTTGCAACCTTCCGGTTAGTAGTCCAACACTCCAACCACTAGGCTACCCTGCCGCCCTGTCATTGTTTTGCGCAGCCAGAGCCTGGACTTGAACCTAATCGAAATTCTCTGGAAAGATCTAAAATAGCTGTGCAGCGACACTTCCCACCCAACCTGACAGAGCTTGAGAGGATCTGCAGAGAAGAGTGGGAGAAACTCCCCAAATTCAGATGACAAGCTTGTAGCGTCATACCCAAGAAGACTCTAGGCTGTAATCGCTGCCAAAGATGCTTCAACAAATTACTGCGTAAAGGGTCTGAATACCTATATAAATGTAATATTTCTGTTTTTAATTTTATATGAATTGACAAAAAAATCTAAAAACCCATTTTTGCTTTGTCATTATGGGGTATTGTGTGTAGATTGATGAGGGGGGAAAAACAATTTAATCAATTTTAGAATAAGGCTGTTACGTAACAAAATGTGGAAAAAGTCAAGGCGTCTGATTTCTTACCGAATGCACTGAACATGTATTTTCAGTCCATAAAAAATCAAGTGCCATTTAAGTGCCTTTATTGAAACCGTAATATCAAGTGGTTATATTATATTGTGGAAAACGATCTTCAAAATGCAGTAACCTCAGCAGTGGTGCTTGCTTGTAGAAAGAAGCCTATGACTGTGCAATGGCATAGCTTTGTTCCTTTAATTTAGCAGACAAGACAGTCAAGACACCTTTTCACAGTCAAGACACCTATTTTATAGTAAAAAAACATAATGTAATAGAACAGAATAAAATAGAACAGAATATGTTTTCAAGTGTGCACCAATTGGTTGCGTCTCTGTTTGTGAGCATTTCTCCTTTGCCAAGATAATCCATCCACCTGACAGGTGTGACATATCAAGAAGCTGATTAAACAGTAAGATCATTACACAGGTGCATCTTGTGCTGGGGACAATAAAAGTCTGCTCTAAAATGTGCAGTTTTGTCACACAACACAATGCCACAGAGCATGCAACTAGCATGCTGACTGCAGAAATGTCTACCAGAGCTGAGAATTGAATGTTAATTTCTCTACCTTAATTTTGGTGCACGTCCAACCTTCCTCACAACCGCAGACCATGTGTAACTACGCCAAACCCAGGGGGGGGTTGAATTGACTGATTTCCTTAAATCAACTGTAACTCAGTAAAATCTTTGAAATTGGTGCATGTTAAGTTTATATTTTTGTTCCGTGTAGTTTATTCTACCAGTTCTTTGGAATTTTCTAAATAGATCAACAATTCCACATTGAACACTACATGGTGATGAATTATAGACACGACATCTGTTTGGTGAGTTGGCATATGCTTAATTATTCTTTATCAAAATAATGTTTCTTTATATTTTCAGTGGAATATTGTCTTTATTTAGAGGGGCTTTAGCCTAACCAATTATAAATGTCACTAGCAGTTAGCAAAGTAGCATGAGCGGAAAATAAGACAGGACGCAATTATTCCAAAACTGCAGCTTGTTGTTGGAACACGTATTTTCCTACTTCAGTCAACTAGTCCATTTTGAATTTGTGATAAAACTGTCGTCATTTGGCAAGGAAGGTAGCTCATGTATCCCATCAGTAGGATACGTTTTTATAGGCATTTATTTATGTATGCCTAACGGGAGCCTGGGTGCGCACTCAGCATGCGTGTGTAACCCGCAATTGAGTGAATGAGATGCGGTGGGCGAAAGGGAATTCAGGGAGAAGAACTATGTGATGCTTGGCTTGGTTTATGTTTTCTTGTGTCCCTGCACAAATGGAATACTAGAGTCAAAGCAAATGAACGTTGTCTTTGGGCAGACACAAAGCACATTCCACCAAATACTTTTACAGTATTTAAAAAAATATTTATCACTGGTTAAAGATGGATCTTTGATGTCCGTTCGAGTACAACATTACTCAGGCCCATCCCTAATATGGGCTCAGCTGATTCCCTGCTACTGCTGGGTGGGGATTGTTTTGTAGCCTTTTCTATTCCAGACCTGAGTGTGAAGGGGCTTTACTCTCGTTGGGGTGCAGGCAGCATAGGAAACTGATTTAGCTGTCAGTGGAAGCACACTGTAGTGTTGCTTATATAGCACCCAGCTTGACAACATAAGCATGTGTAGCACATAGGAAATCAGACCAAAACTGTGGTTAATTCACTGCTACGGGCATGTTTGGCGTGATTATCAAGGCTACCTGGGAATATTTTTTAAATTTGTCCTAGACTCAGTGTGAGACAGCTTCTCTCAATGAATAATTAAATGTATCTCAGCAGTCCCCCATCACTGGAATACTCTGGCTAATGAACAGGCATCATCCAGGCTTCACAGACACACACACACATTCACACGTACACACACACACACACACACACACACACACTGATAGACACACACACACACACACTGGGCGACTGCAGAACTATATTTACATTCTGTAGCAGAGATCCAGCCTTGTTAGTGGACATCCCACTACAGTTATTACTGGCACTTTAATTATTAGCGGCTTATTCTGCTTCAAATTTACAGAAAATCAGGGTTTTTGAATTATCCCACAGGAAAAGTATATGTAGAAGATGAATGTATTTGTTCAATGAGCTTACAGAGTCTGGAAATAGACATTACCAGCAAAATATGAGGGGGGGGATGGTAGGAGAGGAGAGGGAAGGAGAAGGGCAGAGAGGAGAGGGGATGGGAGGACAGGGAAGGGGAGGGGAGGAGAGGGGGAAAGAAGGGAGGGGCGGCGAGGGGAGGTGAGGGGGAGGGTGGAGAAGGGGAGAGGGTAAACGAAGAGGAGAGGGTGAACATATAGGACAGGAGGAGAGAGAAGAGGAGACATTGGAAAAGACAGGTGAGAAGAGGGTATAGTATGTCTGATATGTTGTCTGCCTGCTCCACAATAAGCCCCTCTCAGCCCCAGCAGGCAGGCGGGCAGGCAGACAGGCAGGCAGGCAGGCAGATAGATAGATAGACAATGCTGAAACATGCATGAGTCATTTCCCTGGAGTGGAGCTAGAGACACAGTTTCTGTTTATTTATTAAATTACGTAAAGCAGCTTTAAGGGATTAAAAAGCTTAATGTTTTCCTTTGTTTCTGCTAACCACCTTTCTAATACAGCTTTAACCGGCCAGGTGGATCTCAAAGAAGGATGGTTGACTCTCATAAAGAGAAGCACTAATCCCATTTACAGCTCTTGTTAGACAGGCTCTACTGTAACAGGGAGGTAGGGAGACTTGTCTGGAGGGGAGAAAGACAGGGTTATGTAACTGAGTTTACACAACACTGCCTGGTGGTCTGTGCCCCATAAGACTGTGATAGCCCACTGAGCTAAAGCCTATAGGCATTACCACAGGAACTAACACTCACTCTTGACTTTTTCCTACTAGCACGGACTTTGCTGATAGCTACTTTATTGAACAAAAATGTACTTAATATGACTTTGATATTTGGTTGTCTCACCAAGAATACATTAACTAAATTGCTCTGGATAAGAGCGACTAAATTACTCAAATGTAAATGTCTAACATAAGTATTTCGGTCTCAGGCAAGGCTACTCATCATGTGAGCATGGTTTCCCTGAACCACCTTGGTAACACTGTACAGTGAAGAAACGCCATCGTTCCCTATGGAGACGTCGGCCTGCCTGTAATTGAGGGGAAGTTATTGTTAGGGTTGAATATTTTCCCTGTATTTTACAAATGTTCCATCCTGAGAATAAATCACTTTTCTCCCGGGTAACCTGGTATTTCCCCCCAAAACGGAAGAGTCATTCAAAAGCATTATAAAGCATATAAATATGTCTGGGTTTTATTAGGGCTTTGATCAGCATAAAAACTCAAACCTGATGTTACCTGAGTCTGATGATCCATATCTTAACTACATATTATGATCCCAAACCCAAAAAAGCCCAAATGATTGTGCGATTATCCGATACATAGAATATAGTTGATGACAGGGATCATCAACTATATTCAGCCACGGACGGAGGGCTGAGTGGATGGTCGGAGGGCTGAGTGGATGGTCGGAGGGCTGAGTGGATGGACGGAGGGCTGAGTGGATGGTCGGAGGGCTGAGTGGATGGTCGGAGGGCTGAGTGGATGGACGGAGGGCTGAGTGGATGGTCGGAGGGCTGAGTGGATGGTCGGAGGGCTGAGTGGATGGTCGGAGGGCTGAGGGCTGGATGGACTGAGGGCTGAGTGGATGGACGAGGGCTGAGTGGATGGTCGGAGGGCTGAGTGGATGGTCGGAGGGCTGAGTGGATGGTCGGAGGGCTGAGTGGATGGTCGGAGGGCTGAGTGGATGGTCGGAGGGCCGGAACATAATTACAAATCATTTGTAGACTGCAAATTGACTGCAAGAAGCAGATATAATATTTGACTGAAACATAATCATTTCTCAAACCTTGCTCACTAGGTAGCCTAGTGGTTAAGAGCGTTGGGCCAGTAACCGAAAGGCTGCTGTTTTTTAATTAATTTTTTAAAATCAAATTCGGGCTGAGGACCGCCAATTGGGGAACCCTGGCCTATACTGTATAGGCTACAGCACATTACGCACGACAAAAAAAAACACAAAGCCCATAGATGCATCTATGCTCTCTTGGGTAAATAAATGAAACAAGCTCCAGTAGCCTAACCTTTCTGAGTGTGGACTGTAGTCTATTACTGTACTGTATTAAACTGTATTATATGGACTCGTTCACACCATGAAGCTGGAAGAAAACGTGATGCTGGTGCAGGACATGCAGCATACAAAGTTACAATTATAGGCTAGCAAATGTTATTTTAATTTTGAAATATAATACATTTTTTGTTCTTGTAATTAGTAGGCAGATGCGTATATAGGCTACCTTTCATAATATTTCCCCTAATGTTGTGCGACGTGCATATTAACCTACCTCCTCTTTCTCTCTCTATTGTTGCTTCATTCCTTTCAACAGTTAAATGAAATACGTTTTGTTGTCCTTATCTTCATCATTGTAATGACATGCTTGAGTTCTATTGGCTGCTGTATTTAACATTAAGCAAACAAGAGCTTGCATCCCTCTTCCAATAGTCTATTAGTATAAGAAATGCTTTAAAAAATGTCAAGCAAGCTATTCTAGTCTAGCTTTTCCTGGGACAGCAAGAGCTAAGGGGTGTTTTTTTAAGGAGAGAGGCCATCTGACAGAGGCTATAAGTTAGAAGCTTATGCATAACCCATCATTTATTTGCTAAATATAACACTTACTGCATTGAATGTATTACCTACATGAGGCAGGCTAGGGACATCTACACAAAACAAACATGTAAACGCAACATGCAACAATTACAAAGAAGTTACAGTTCATATAAGGAAATCAGTCAATTTAAATAAATTCATTAGGCCCTAATCTATGGATTTAATATAACTGGGAATACAGATATGCATCTGTTGGTCACATATGCCTTTAAAAAAAGGTAGAGACGTGGATCAGAAAACCAGTCAGTATCTGGTGTGACCAACATTTGCTTCATGCAGCACGACATCTCCTTCACATAGAGTTGATCCGGCTGTTGATTGTGGCTTGTGAAAGTTTGTCTCACTCCTCTTCATTTGCTGTGCAAAGTTGCTGGATATTAGCGGTGAACTGGAACACCCTGTCATACACGTCAATCCAGAGCATCCCAAACATGCCTCTCTGTGCATTCAAATTGACATCGATAAAATGCAATTGTGTTAGTTGTTCGTAGCTTATGCCTGCCCATACCACTCTGCCACCATGGGGCACTCTGTTCATATCAGCAAACCGGTCGCCCACATGACGCCATACACGCTGTCTAACATCTGCCCGATACAAACCGGGATTCAACCATGAATAGCACACGTCTCCAGGGTGCCAGTGGCCATCGAAGGTGAGCATTTGCCCACCAAAGTCGGTTACGACACCGAACTGCAGTCAGGTCAAGACCCTGGTGAGGACGACGAGCACGCAGATTAGCTTCCCTGAGTTGGTTTGATTGCTGACAGAAATTCTTTGATTGTGCAAACCCAGAGTTTCATCCTCTGTTTGGATGAATGGTCTCAGACAATCCCGCAGATGAAGAAGCTGAATGTGGAGGTACTGGGCAGGGGTGGTTACACAAGGTCTGCGGTTGTAAGGCCAGTTGGACGTAATGCCAAATTCTCTTAAATGACGTAGAGTGGCTTATGTTAGAGAAATGGACATTAAATCCTCTGGCAACAGCTCTGGTGGACATTCCTGCAGTCAGCATGCCAATTGAAATCTCCATCAAAACTTGAGACATATGTGGCATTGTGTTGTGTGACAAAACTGCACATTTTAGAGTGGCCTTTTATTGTCCACAACCCAAGGTGAACCTGTACATAAATGTTCAACTATGTTATACAGTACCAGTCAAACGTTTGCACACACCTACTCATTCAAGGGTTTTTCTTAATTTGTTCTATTGTCTACATTGTAGAATAATAGTGAAGACATCAAAACTATGAAATAACACATATGGAATCATGTAGTAACCAAAAAGTGTTAAACAAATCAAACTATGTTATATATTTGTGATTCTTCAAAGTAGCCACCCTTTGCCTTGATGACAGCTTTTCACACTCTTGGCATTCTCTCAACCAGCTTCATGAGGTAGTCACCTGGAATGCATTTGAATTAAAAGGTGTGCCTTGTTAAAAGTTAATTTGTGGAATTTCTTTGCTTCTTAATGTGTTTGAGACAATCAGTTGTGTTGTGACAAGGTAGGGGTGGTATACAGAAGATAGCCCTATTTGGTAAAATACCAAGTCCATATTATGGCAAGAACAGCTCAAATAAGATCATTACTTTAAGACATGAAGACCAGTCGATCCGGAAAATATCAAGCGCTATGATGAAACTGGCTCTCATGAGGACCACTAAAGGAAAGGACCCAGAGTTAGCTCTGCTGCAGAGAGTAACTTCATTAGAGTTATTAACAGCCTCAGAAACTGCCACCCAAATAAATGCTTCACAGAGTTCAAGTAACAGACGCACCTCAACATCAACTGTTCAGAGGAGGCTGCGTGAATTCAGGCCTTCATGGTCGAATTGCTGCAAAGAAACCACTACTAAAGGACACCAAAATTGTAGAAAAGACTTGCTTCAGCCAAGAAACATGAGCAATGGGCATAATACCCGGTGGAAATCTGGAGGAGGTGTGATAGTGTGGGGGTGCTTTGCAGGTGACACTGTCAGTGATTTATTTAGAATTCAAGGCACACTTAACCAGCATGGCTACCACAGCATTCTGCTGCGATACACCATCCCATCTGGTTTGGGCTTAGTGGGACTATCATTTGTTTTTCAACAGGACAATGACCCAACACACCTCCAGGCTGTGTAAAGGCTATTTGACCAAGAAGGAGAGTGATGGAGTGCTGCAATAGATGACCTGGCCTCCACAATCACCTGACCTCAACTCAATTGAGATGGTTTGGGATGAGTTGGACCGCAGAGTGAAGGAAAAGCAGCCAACAAGTGCTCAGCATATGTGGGAACTCCTTAAAGACTGTTGGAAAAGCATTCCAGGTGAAGCTGGTTGGGAGAATGCCAAGAATGTGGAAAGCTGTCATCAAGGCAAAGGGTGGCTCCTTTGAAGAATCTCAAATATATTTGGATTTGTTTGAACACTTTTTTTGTTACAACATGATTCCATGTGTTATTTCATAGTTTATGTAGTCTATTATTCTACAATGTAGAAAATAGTGCAAATAAAGTTATAAAAAAACTTTTGACAAGTAATGTATGTTGAACAGGATTAGGCCTATCTATTTTGGATGCAATTTGAATGGTATTTATGGAGAGATAATAGTAATGATATTTGGGCGATAGGCTGTTTTAAAACTCTGCAGCTGCAATTTAAAAAATGCATCTTTTCAATAAAAAAAAGGTGACCCCCGAAAGTGTCACGGCTGTCGAAAGAAGCGGACCAAGGTGCAGCGTGGTGCGCGTACATTTTCCTTTAATTATAAAAATGACGCCAACAAAACAACAAACGCAAACCTGAAGCTTACAGGGCACAATGCCTCAAACAAAGTTAACTACCCACAAACACAGGTGGGAAAAAGGGCTGCCTAAGTATGGTTCCCAATCAGAGATAACGATAGACAGCTGTCCCTGATTGAGAACCATACCCGGCCAAAACAAAGAAATACAAAAACATAGAAAATGGAACATAGAATGCCCACCCAAATCACACCCTGACCAAACCAAAATAGAGACATAAAAAGGCTCTCTAAGGTCAGGGCGTGACAGAAACCCAGATGGAGATGTATTAATTAGACACGCATTCAGTCCTTCTATTATTGTAGCGTAGGCTATGCTGCAGAAAATGTAGTCCTAATTTTCACAGGAAAATACGTTTCCATGATGTTGATGATACATGCATTGCGAACTGCGCTCCATGCTGAGATGCGCTGGCCGTCCTCACCCTGAGTGTTGATGATTGATCATTCAGATAGCAGAGTAGGCCATGGTCCCAGAGAAGACAGATTTGGACATTGCATATAATTTAACAGTTCCATTTAACGTCATGCTGTTCATGGGAATTATTTATTATAATTTACCGGTTTCTCACATTTATTGATCCCGGGAAAAGGGACTGGGTTTGGGCGGGAAATCTCAGTAACTCTGTTCCTGCTATTTTCCATTTTCTGCATGTTTTCAGTGGCCTTCCCTTTCATCAGCCATCCAGACAGACTCCCCAGTGTTACAGACAGTGTTATTATGCTGTGTAGTGATGATGCGACATGATAATACCCAGCCGGGTTATTGTGTTATTGTGTTCCAACACAACACTGAGTAATCTGGATAAAGCCCTGAACAAATCAGTGTGTGTGTGTCTGAACATACACACAATACATAGCAGAATGTCCATTTGGGAACGTTTAGAGGATTTATCTGCATGTGGAGACAGTCAGCGTGCCCGTGGTGGGGAGAAGGTTAGTCTGTGAGAGGGACGATAGGCAACAGAATCGTCACACACAGACACACTACGCCTTCACAACTCCTCTCACTCCCGAGTCTTAATCTACCATTACAATATTTCATCAGGGTCATTCATTACAATTACTTTACCGTGGGCTTATCTCCAAGCCGTCTTCTCCATGCCATTACCAGCTGAAGGAGAGAGAATGAGAGGGTATGGGTATTATTCCATGCCTTAGATAAACGTACTGAGGTAGCATATCTGAGTTGAATTGATGGCTGGTTTTGCTGCTGCCCCCTACGGAGATGGAAGATAAAATGTTAGGAATTATTTAGCGTGTTACTGGCTTCATCTGACCTTTGCCTGTGAGTGTGTGCGTGGTGGGTGTGTGTGTGTGGTGCTTGTGCACGGTTTGTGTGCACGGTGTGTGCGCGCGTTGTGTATGTGACCTCTGCCATAAGCAGCTCTAAGCTGAGCCACGGGAAGACTTAATTGGCTCATTTCTTGTCAGGGACTCACCGGGCCAGCTCCTAATACACTCCCCTACTGTACCACCACACTGATGGCAAGCGCTGTGTGTGTGTGTGTGTGTGTGTGTGTGTGTGTGTGTGTGTGTGTGTGTGTGTGTGTGTGTGTGTGTCAGGCAATGGGACAGGCTCTGACAGGGTTTTGGCAGTATCACTGTGGCGGTAGTGAGAGGAATATGTAGATTCTATGAGGAATGGAGGGAGGAATGGAGAGATGCAAATGGAGGAGAGGAAAAAATGTAGTTTATTCAGGACGGGGGCAGAGGAGGGTTCAGACGGAGAGAGGGTGTCACATTCCACTCAGAGTCAGGACAAGTGAAGGATGCCCTTCCTCCATATCCCCTTCTCTTCCTCGTCCCAATCAAATCAAATCAAATGTATTTATATAGCCCTTCGTACATCAGCTGATATCTCAAAGTGCTGTACAGAAACCCAGCCTAAAACCCTAAACAGCAAGCAATGCAGGTGTAGAAGCACGGTGGTTAGGAAAAACTCCCTAGAAAGGCCAAAACCTAGGAAGAAACCTAGAGAGGAACCAGGCTATGTGGGGTGGCCAGTCCTCTTCTGGCTGTGCCGGGTGGAGATTATAACAGAACATGGCCAAGATGTTCAAATGTTCATAAATGACCAGCATGGTCAAATAATTATAATCACAGGCAGAACAGTTGAAACTGGAGCAGCAGCACGGCTAGGTGGACTGGGGACAGCAAGGAGTCATCATGCCAGGTAGTCCTGAGGCATGGTCCTAGGGCTCAGGTCCTCCGAGAGAGAGAAAGAAAGAGAGAAAGAGAGAATTAGAGGGAGCATACTTAAATTCACACAGGACACCGGATAAGACAGGAGTAGTACTCCAGATATAACAAACTGACCATAGCCCCCCCGACACATAAACTACTGCAGCATAAATACTGGAGGCTGAGACAGGAGGGGTCAGGAGACACTGTGGCCCCATCCGAGGACACCCCCGGACAGGGCCAAACAGGAAGGATATAACCCCACCCACTTTGCCAAAGCACAGCCCCCACACCACTAGAGGGATATCTTCAACCACCAACTTACCATCCTGAGACAAGGCCGAGTATAGCCCACAAAGATCTCTGCCACGGCACAGCCCAAGGGGGTGCCAACCCAGACAGGAAGATCACATCAGTGACTCAGCCCACTCGGGGACGGCATGAAAGAGCACCAGTAAGCCAGTGACTCAGCCCCTGTAATAGGGTTAGAGGCAGAGAATCCCAGTGGAAAGAGGGGAACCGGCCAGGCAGAGACAGCAAGGGCGGTTCGTTGCTCCAGAGCCTTTCCGTTCACCTTCACACTCTTCCTCCTACATTTCCCTTCTCCTTCTCCAGCGCCCCTCCTCCTCCTCCCCCTCTCCACCCCTCCACCACCCTTCTCTCCCCCTATCATTGACGTCAGTACTGGAGAGGAGATGGGAAGGTAATCAGCACTGGGTGTTCAAGTTCTCTCCTGGGTGACAGAGCCCTCAGCCTAGCGGACACACACACACTGGATATGGCATCCTGTTCTAAATGCATAGCCATCCAGGGTCGCAGGCAGAGATTGTGTGTGTGTGTGTGTGTGTGTGTGTGTGTGTGTGTGTGTGTGTGTGTGTGTGTGTGTGTGTGTGTGTGTGTGTGTGTGTGTGTGTCCTGCTGGAAAAAGGCTAACAGGGTGCCTGGCCGCTGTTCCACTGTTAGTCTGCAGCTCTAAACACAGCTCAGCTCTGAGGAGACACTGCTAGCTGAGACAGGCCAAAGGGCCATGCTTTTGGAGGTCTTTGAGTGAGTGTTGTTACTGAACCCACACTGTACTGACAGCAATAAAAATACATTTCAGAATGATGTTTTACTGCTATAGTAAGTGCATGTAAGACAATCGAGAAAAATGGTGCATGACCTTATTGTAAAGATATTATTCTGATCTTTTCACAGAGCCCTTCATCTTACCATACAAACCAATAACCTCTCCTCTCCTATGAGTTGATTGTTATTCCTGTCCTCTCCATCTCTCCGCCTCCGCCCCTCCATTGTCCATCTCCACCTAACCAGCCT
Organism: Oncorhynchus nerka; assembly: GCF_034236695.1. Taxonomy (NCBI): domain Eukaryota; kingdom Metazoa; phylum Chordata; class Actinopteri; order Salmoniformes; family Salmonidae; genus Oncorhynchus; species Oncorhynchus nerka. Next base: position 61,406,411 of record NC_088398.1, on the reverse strand, counting down.
GACTTTCTAACATCTGTCTGATCATCAGCACGACAACGGCTGGCCAGGCGTCATCCATCTATCTCCACCATCCCATAAATCTCCTCTCCATCCAGCCCAACAATCAATGAGATCCCATTAACATACTGTACTGAGGCTGAAGGGCACAGCATCTCACAGACAGGATATAAAAGATTGACATTATCAATATTTACATGCAGCTGCATGGATGTACAGTAGCAGAGATTTTAAATGCTCCTCATAAATGTCTCATGAATTGAATTGGAGCACATCTCAACTAGTTCCCTGCCTCTACGACCACTGTGCAATACTTTGTACCAGAGAAATGCTTGGGCGCATATAGAAAGCAGCTCTCCGCCCCAGAATTCAATGTGAATATGAGTTTTGCTCTGTTTGGGGCTGGGAATGGTTAGCTCCTGTTCTGTCCCTGCCACATGGTTAATGGGATGGCAGGAGGAGAAAATTGATAGAGACTTCCCTCCCTCCCAGGGCTAATGCCCCTTGAACACATGTCTCCTCTGAGCCCCTCTGACACCACCCTCGTTTTAACTCTGTTAACCTCCCTCTCCACCACACACACTGTGAACCTTCATTTCCCTCCTTTCAATCCCTCTCTTTCACTCTCTCTCTTTCCATCTCTCTCCATCGCAATCTCAATCAATCTCGCTCTCGCTCTCTCTCTCTCTCTCACTCCTCTGTCACTCTCCTCCCTCTCTCACTTCGTCTGTGATGTAAAGGCAGAGTTTCTGTGCTGTGAGGATATAGGAGATCACTGGGCTGGAGATGATCTCTTCACCCGAAACATTATTCTGCTCCTAGAAGACGAGGGAAAACTGGAGATTCTAGCCTGTTATTAAAGCATATATGTTGTCTTTTCATTTTTCACATCTTTCTCTCTCTTTCTCTCTCTCTCTCATCTTTAATTGATCTCAATTTTCTGTAGACAGGTCATTCTATTGTGTCCTGCTACTTTTTCCAGTAAGGACAGTTTAGCCAGGGCAGACTGCAGTCAGATGGTCTGGAAATGTCAGAACCAGGCTGTTACTGAGAGAGAGACACACAGTCCTGTGGGACGGTATAGGATAGAAGGAGACATATACAGACAAACAGACAGACACAGGGATGGCAGACAGAAACATAAACACATTTAGACATGGCTGCTCCTCTCTCTACCCCTCTCTCTCTCTCCCTCTCTCTACCGCTCTCTCCCTCTCTCTCCCTCTCTCTACCGCTCTCTCCCTCCCTCCCTCTCTCTCCCTCTCTCTCACTCTCTCTACCGCTCTCTCCTTCTCTCTACCGCTCTCTCCCGCTCTCTACCGCTCTCTCCCTCACTCTCCCTCTCTCTACCGCTCTCTCTCTCTCTCCCCCTCTACCGCTCTCTCTCTCTCTCCCCCTCTCTACCGCTCTCTTCCACTCTCTCCGTCTCTCTCCCTCTCTCTACCCCTCTCTCTCTCTCCCTCTCTCTACCGCTCTCTCCCTCTCTCTCCCTCTCTCTACCGCTCTCTCCCTCCCTCCCTCTCTCTCCCTCACTCTCACTCTCTCTACCGCTCTCTCCTTCTCTCTACCGCTCTCTCCCTCTCTCTACCGCTCTCTCCCTCACTCTCCCTCTCTCTACCGCTCTCTCTCTCTCCCCCTCTCTACCGCTCTCTTCCGCTCTCTCCGTCTCTCTCCCTCTCTCTACCGCTCTCTCCCCCTCTCCCTCTCTCTCCCACTCTCCCTCTCTCTACCGCTCTCTCCCTCTCTCTACTTCTCTCTCCCTCGCTCTCCCTCTCTCTCTACCTCTCTCCATCTCTCTACCGCTCTCTCCCTCTCTCTCCCCCTCTCTCCCTTTCTCTCCCTGTCCCTCCCTCTCTCTCCCTCTCTGTACCTCTCTCTCGATCTCTCCCTCTCTCTCTACCGCTCTCTCCCTCTCTCTCCCTCTCTCTACCGCTCTCTCTCTCCCTCTCTCTCCCTGTCCCTCTCTCTCACTGTTTCTCTCTCTCCCTGTCCCTCTCTCCTCCCTCTGTCCTCTTTCTGACAACTGAGTGCAACAGACTGTGAATACAGCAGCAGCAGCAGTCTGTCTGTCTGTCTGTCTGTCTGTCTGTCTGTCTGTCTGTCTGTCTGTCTGTCTGTCTGTCTGTCTGTCTGTCTGTCTGTCTGTCTGTCTGTCTGTCTGTCTGTCTGTCTGTCTGTCTGTCTGTCTGTCTGTCTGTCTGTCTGTCTGTCTGTCTGTCTGTCTGTCTGTCTGATGCAGCTCCATGCCATGATGATGTCTCAACACCAGTGTTGTATATATTATGATGTCCCGGGGGTTTGTAGGTTCAGGAAATGACATATCTGATCAACATAAGATCAGTTGTATTGATATAGACTCACCTGACAGGGTGACCTGATGTCATCTATATGCTTGGCGACATCGTACAGTAATAGCCGACAGGCCCTGACACTTCTCAGTGTGTGTGTGTGTGTGTGTGTGTGTGGGTGTGTGTGGACAGCACTGCTGCATACAGCCGTCACTCTGATCCTACATCAGTCAGAGCTGACTGCGCCACACATTGACATTCCAGACTGCTGCTGCCTCTCTGCCGGTCCTCCCTCCTCTCCTCTCCTCTTCAACCTCTTTCCCTCTTTTTCCCACGCAGAGAATGACTCAGCTTGGAAAAAAATAAAGGTCTCTCTTTGCTGTCTGCTTAGACAAGATCTTGTAAAGAGGAGAGAGAGAGGGGGGCACCAACATCTACCGTTCTGATAGGAAGATAATTGTGTAGTTGATTTTTTAAAATCATTTTTGCCCAAAAATAATAAAACAAATGTGAGAATGTAGCATTGACGTAATTAATAGCAACAAAGCCAAAATTATATTTCCCTAGGTAGCTAATGTGTGTTGCCTGATGTGTGTTGGTCCAAACCAAATAAGCACTATGAATTTCGAAGACCTGAGTGTTGTTAAAAAGCCAGGTTGTTCAGCTGTATATGTACGAGCCTAGGAGGAGAGACCCAGCAACGCAACGAGGTCATGATACCACAGAAACGGCACTTAGTGACCCTACTGATGATTTGGTATGTAGCTATCTCGCTAGCCAGCTAGCTAACTGCCCAACCACCTGAATGTCAGCTATCTATGATGCCAAATATATGTTCATGTTTGTTTATTTTAGCTACTTCATAGCACAAATATGTTTGCTTATGATTGTAAAGCTATCCATTTGGCCATTATGACAAAGTGTATTATCATCTGGCTGGCCTCCAACATTGTAACGTCATTCACATGCTGATTTTGTCCGATGTCAAAATCTAACAGTGATCATGTTCAAACAGGTGCTCATGTGGCCATCATCCTCCATGTAGATGTTGCAGACTGCATAACCTTTGCAGCACTTACAGTCTGCAACTACTACTTGGAGGGTGTGCAGGGGTGTATCACAGAGCACCCAGGGTTTGTGGCCAACTGTCTGAACCGCTATGTGTTGTAAACCAGTGTTTATGAGTTGGTGCACACTGATGGGCCAAGAGAAACTCTAAACGAGTAAGCTTTTAGCAATTGGTAAACACATATTTATTTCCCCTAGCTTGATGCTACAGTTGCAATATAATGTGCTTTCTGGGACCGAGGAGTTTATTCTGTTTCAGTACCTTTAGATATCTTGCGTACAGGTGGTTTGTGTACACTGTTTGGCGCAGGTTAGGGTGAGGAATCCGAAGAGTCATACCAGCCTGCATTGTGCTGGCAATCAGGGGTATCTTTCTCTGGGAAACCGGTGTATATAAAGGATATGTTTATAGTGAATATTGAATACCAAGACATATAATAGAGGTCGACCGATTAATCGGAATGGCCGATTAATTCGGCATTTTTGGACACCAATTATGGCCGATTACATTGCACTCCATGAGGAGGCTGCGTGGCAGGCTGCCTACCTGTTACGCGAATGTAGCAAGGAGCCTTACTCAGTTACACCAGCTCTGTCAGGAGGAATGGGACAAAATTCACCCAACTTATTGTTGGAAGCTTGAGGAAGGCTACCCGAAACGTTTGACCCAAGTTAAACAATTTATAGGCAATGCTACCAAATACTAATTGAGTGTATGTAAACTTCTGACCCACTGGGAATGTGATGAAAGAAATAAAAGCTGAAATAAATCATTTTCTCTACTATTATTCTGACATTTCACATTCTTAAAATAAAGTGGTGATCCTAACTGACCTAAGACAGGGAATTTTTTACTGGGATTAAATGTCAGGAATTGTGAAAAACTGAGTTTAAATGTATTTGGCTAAGGTGTATGTAAACTTCCTACTTCAACTGTACTTCCACTGATTTTTTGTAGTTGTGCTAACGAAGCTACTCAAGTTCATTTGACCAACTCCTGAGTGGAGAGGACAAGTATTTGTTTGTCAGAAAAACCAGACAAGTAGTTGTTTCAATTTACCAAAGTCTGTTACCAGGCTGCCTTCAAATGTTAAGTTATGTCAACTTCCGGTTTCAGTTGAAACATCTATTTTGAAAATTACACATTTCAGAACTGACTAAAAGCCCATTTATGTTTGATGTGGTCGGAGGCTTCGTATGGAGGGTGAGATGCAATTGCGGAGCCTCCAGAGGCATGCAGAGGCCAAATAAAGCTCCGTACCGCATTGCCGTGTGTCTCTCAAATGTTGATGTTAACAATGCGGAGGGCTCCGTGTATCTCCGCATTGACATGACATGATTGGTTGATGGTAGGTGGGGGCGGGAGGTCCTGAATAAACACAAACTCACTTTCTTGACAACTTCCTGCACAACAGCTCTGCTCCGCGAAGCGGCAAAATCATTTTTGCTCTGACTTCTGTGGAGACTACATCGCAGTAAATTCTGTATGGCCACTGCAGACCTCGGATTAGGCTCACATCTGTCTCTTGGTGACGTGTGATGTTTTTCACCAGTTTCAAAACTGGAATTGTACTCAGTAATGTTAACCAACCAACAGACCACTTTAACTCAAATCAAATCAAATGTATTTGTCACATACACATGGTTAGTAGATGTTAATGCGAGTGTAGCGAAATGCTTGTGCTTCTAGTTCTGACAATGCAGTAATAACCAACGAGTAATCTAACCAAACAATTACAAAACTACTACCTTATACACACAAGTGTAAAGGGATAAAGAATATGTACATAAAGATATATGAATGAGTGATTGTACAGAACGGCATAGGCAAGATGCAGTAGATGGTATCGAGTACAGTATATACATATGAGATGAGTAATGTAGGGTATGTAAACAAAGTGGCATAGTTTAAAGTGGCTAGTGATACATGTATTACATAAAGATGCAGTAGATGATATAGAGTACAGTATATACATATACATATGAGATGAGTAATGTAGGGTATGTAAACATTATATTAAGTAGCATTGTTTAAAGTGGCTAGTGATGTATTTGACATCAATTTCCATCAATTCCCATTATTAAAGTGGCTGGAGTTGAGTCAGTGTGTTGGCAGCAGCCACTCAATGTTACTGTTTAACAGTCTGATGGCCTTGAGATAGAAGCTGTTGGCCCCTGCTCTCAGTCCCTGCTTTGATGCACCTGTACTGACCTCGCCTTCTGGATGATAGCGGGGTGAACAGGCAGTGGCTCGGGTGGTTGTTGTCCTTGATGATCTTTATGGTCTTCCTGTGACATCGGGCGGTGTAGGTGTCCTGGAGGGAAGGTAGTTTGCCCCCGGTGATGCGTTGTGCAGACCTCACTACCCTCTGGAGAGTCTTACGGTTGTGGGCGGAGCAGTTTCCGTACCAGGCGGTGATACAGCCCGACAGGATGCTCTCGATTGTGCATCTGTAGAAGTCTGTGAGTGCTTTTGGTGACAAGCCGAATTTCTTCAGCCTCCTGAGGTTGAAGAGGCGCTGCTGCGCCTTCTTCACAAGGCTGTCTGTGTGGGTGAACCAATTCAGTTTGTCTATGATGTGTACGCCGAGGAATTTAAAACTTACCTCCCTCTCCACTACTGTCCCATCGATGTGGATAGGGGGGTTCTCCCTCTGCTGTTTCCTGAAGTCCACAATCATCTCCTTAGTTTTGTTGATGTTGAGTGTGAGGTTATTTTCCTGACACCACACTCCGAGGGCCCTCACCTCCTCCCTGTAGGCCGTCTCGTCGTTGTTGGTAATCAAGCCTACCACTGTAGTGTCGTCCGCAAACTTGATGATTGAGTTGGAGGCGTGCATGGCCACGCAGTCGTGGGTGAACAGGGAGTACAGGAGAGGGCTCAGAACGCACCCTTGTGGGGCCCCAGTGTTGAGGATCAGCGGGTGGAGATGTTGTTACCTACCCTCACCACCTAGGGGCGGCCCGTCAGGAAGTCCAGTACCCAGTTGCACAGGGCGGGGTCGAGACCCAGGGTCTCGAGCTTAATGACGAGTTTGGAGGGTACTATGGTGTTAAATGCTGAGCTGTAGTCGATGAACAGCATTCTTACATAGGTATTCCTCTTGTCCAGATGGGAATACACCCCTGATCACACGCAAACAGTTCACTTTCATAGCAGCCATATTAAACAGATGATCACTTAACTTGTTTTATATATATTTCCTTCTCACAACTATCTTGTGGACTTCAGTGCACAACACATCAGCTGTCTGTGACCAGAAGAAAACATCTTTCCAAGCCATACCTTCATATCATGACTGCTAACCGCTTCACACAGCCTACATCGTTGTCACCTCAGAGTCAACATAGCTACTCGAACTAACGTATTAGTTATTACAATCATGCCGTACAGTGTACAGTCAAAAAGCAATTTTGCCCGGTGGCAATACATTTATAAAACCAAAATCTTACCCTGACTTGGAAGAGTTCCAGTGTTGGATAGCCATAGCCAGCTAGCTAACATAGCATCCCTTTCTGTTTGAGCCGGGTGTTTGAGTAGGCTAAACTAAAGTTAAAAAAAATAAAAACCAAATATAGCTTTGGACTAATGCAGTCCTGTCATTAGGTAGGTGTAGGGAAATGATCTCTGCAGGGGAGAGGGTTCAGATAAAAACCTGGGCATTAATCATGTCAAACACGAACAGCATTCTCACATAGGTATTCCTCTTGTCCAGATGGGTTAGGGCAGTGTGCAGTGTGGTTGAGATTGCATCGTCTGTGGACCTATTTGGGCGGTAAGCAAATTGGAGTGGGTCTAGGGTGTCAGGTAGGGTGGAGGTGATATGGTCCTTGACTAGTCTCTCAAAGCACTTCATGATGACGGAAGTGAGTGCTACGGGGCGGTAGTCGTTTAGCTCAGTTACCTTAGCTTTCTTGGGAACAGGGACAATGGTGGCCCTCTTGAAGCATGTGGGAACAGCAGACTTGGATAAGGATTGATTGAATATGTCCGTAAACACACCAGCCAGCTGGTCTGCGCATGCTCTGAGGGCGCGGCTGGGGATGCCATCTGGGCCTGCAGCCTTGCGAGGGTTAACACGTTTAAATGTTTTCTCATGTCGGCTGCAGTGAAGGAGAGTCCGCATGTTTTGGTTGCGCGCCATGTCAGTGGCACTGTATTGTCCTCAAAGCGGGCAAAAAAGTTATTTAGTCTGCCTGGGAGCAAGACATCCTGGTCCGAGATGGGGCTTGTTTTCTTTTTGTAATCCGTGATTGACTGTAGACCCTGCCACATACCTCTTGTGTCTGAGCCGTTGAATTGCGACTACTTTGTCTCTATACTGACGCTTAGCTTGTTTGATTGCCTTGCTGAGGGAATAGCTACACTGTTTGTATTCGGTCATGTTTACGGTCACCTTGCCCTGGTTAAAAGCAGTGGTTCGCGCTTTCAGTTTCACGCAAATGCTGCCATCAATCCTTGGTTTCTGGTTTGCGAATGTTTTAATCGTTGCTATGGGAACGACATCTTCAATGCACTTTCTAATGAACTCGCTCACTGAATCAGCGTATTCGTCAATGTTGTTGTTGTTGGACGCAGTGCGGAACATATCCCAGTCCACGTGATGGAAGCAGTCTTGGAGCGTGGAATCAGATTGGTCGGACCAGCGTTGAACAGACCTGAGCGCGGGAGCCTCTTGTTTTAGCTTCTGTCTGTAGGCAGGGAGCAACACAATGGAATCGTGGTCATCTTTTCCGAAAGGAGGGCGGAAAAGATAAATCCCCAGCTACAATGAATGCAGCCTCAGGATATGTGGTTTCCAGTTTGCAAAGAGTCAAATAAAGTTCGTTCAGAGCCATCGATGTGTGTGCTTGGGGGGGAATATATACGGCTGTGATTATAATCGAAGAGAATTCCCTTGGTAGATAATGCGGTCGACATTTGATTGTGAGGAATTCTAAATCAGGTGAACAGAAGGACTTGAGTTCCTGTATGTTGTTGTGACCACACCACGTCTCGATAACCATAAGGCATACGCCCCCGCCCCTCTTCTTACCAGAAAGATGTTTGTTTCTGTCGGCGCGATACGTGAAGAAACCAGTTGGCTGCACCGATTCCGTTAGCGTCTCTCGAGTGAGCCATGTTTCCGTGAAGCAAAGAACGTTACAGTCTCTTATGTCTCTCTGGATTGCTACCCTTGTTCGGATTTCATCAACCTTGTTGTCAAGAGACTGGACATTGGCGAGTAGTATGTTAGGGAGTGGTGCGCGATGTGCCCGTCTCCGGAGCCTGACCAGAAGACCGCTTCGTTTCCCTCTTTTACACGTCTTTGTTCTGGGACGCAGGCTGGGATCCATTCCGTTGTCCTGGGTGGAAGGCAGAACACAGGATCCGCTTCGGGAAAGTCATATTCCTGGTCGTACTGATGGTGAGTTGACGTTGCACTTATATTCAGTAGTTCTTCCCGACTGTATGTAATAAAACCTAAGATTACCTGGGGTACCAATGTAAGAAATAACACGTAAAAAAAGAAAAAACTGCATAGTTTCCTAGGAACGCGAAGCGAAGTGAGGCGGCCATCTCTGTCGGCGCCGGAAGTCAACAACAACAGCATTCTCAGTAACGATTACAGAAACATTTTAATTGTTACTTTTTACATGTGGTTGTTTATCTACCTTCGTTGAATGCACTAACTGAAGTTGCTCTGAATAAAAGCATTTGCTAAATGACCAAAATGTTAATGTAAAAATGTACAATTCCAAAGCCTGCTAGGTAGTATTCTAATGAGCTCCGCCCCCCAAATTAATTTGAAGTCATCTGATTTTGACATTTTCAGTCAATACTAAAGTTATTTTGCTTCATAGAAAAAGTGTTGGCTTCCGTGCACAAAGATCATCACTACTTGGTGGTATGACTCAAGAGCTGATGTCAGCAACGGTGACGTGACAATGATGTCCAGCTTTTTGTGTGCTTTTGACCCTGTAAAATTGTTATTGTTGATATTTACATGCAAATATTTCTATTGAAGTGTTATGACATGTGTCTGGAAATGAATAATATGAAAAGGGCTACAACAGTAGCAGTAAGTTTCAGTCTGTTACTTGCCTTTTATCAACCATTCCCTGTCTTCCAATGGAGGATGCTCACATTAGGGGAATAGCTGGGAGTGTTCAGAGTAGAGAACATTGATGTGCCTTGTGATGGATTTCCACGTGGCCTTCAGTAGATCTCCATCACTTCTGCTGGTGGCGGCACAGTAGTATAGGTGATTCACCACGTAGGCACTCAGGCCTGCAGATCACTGCAGTCTCCTCTTTTCCTTGGCCTCATGCATTTTCTTAATTCCTATTTTAAAACAATAGAATAATTATTTATTCAAATCTTTATTACTGACCATGTTTGACATGCATAGATTGTAAATACATACTACACATCATAAGAAGTCACGAGGACCCAAGGAGCCACTGAGGGAACATACATAGTGCATAACTGTCTATGCCTACATAGAGTTGAAAAAACAACCACATGTGAACAGTATGCAATATAACAGGAGTCAATCCTGTGTTTAACTGGGCTGCCCTTCACAGAGGTACTTCTTCACCAGTGATCAGTGACGAGACCCCCCCCACCTGCAAATCAGCAGCTTTCAGGGTATCAAAGCAACACTTCATCCCCTTAAGTTCTAGAGCTTAAGGGGTTGAAACCTCTTTGCTCTGAAACAGAAGATAGTTGGAAATAGGCAATGTACAATATAGACAGATTAATTATCAGTGACTGAAAAGAGGATGCTTTTCAATTCTAAAATGTAGTTACCTGAACCAACTTCACCTCGAACATCTTCAGGCTTTCCATAACCATGGAATAACTGCCCTATTTAGCATTATGACCTATGGCAGAAGGGGGGGAAATCTTTAAGTATGCATTCGATCAACATTCCATTTTCCAGAAAATAGACTGCATAATGTCTGAGACAGCTCCTTGTAGTGTGTGAGGTTGCTGAATGAGAATGAAAATACATTTGCTACAAGCCCTTCTGTATTTCCTACGTATCTGGGGAGTCACATCGTCTGTCGCCACCCAGACAGATTGTTCCCTTGATGTTACTGAGAAGATGAGCTTCCTGCACCACACTCTCCTTACTCCTGGAACAATATAGGAGGATTGCAGCAGGTTGTAGGTCTGAGTGGTGATGGTAGGAATTCCAATGATCGCAAACATGTTCAGGACCTGCGTTGCACTTCCTCCACTGACCAAGATGGCATTTGCGATTATAAGGTTTCCTAATGGCATGATGTCATGGGTTGGCTGGCTTTCCCAGGTACTGCTGTGACCTACGGGACACAGTTGGTCTAAAACTATGAAGGTTCTGATGCACCGGCGCATGATGAAGCGACATGGCTGGGCACAGCAAACCATGCATGTCAGAAGAAGGAGACAGGCTGCAACTCAAAGACCAAGAATGATCTTTGTTTTCCTGGTCTGTGGTCTGCTCTCAGCTCTTCATCAACACCGATGGTATCTGGATTTTCTTCCTCTGAATCCTCTTCAACTGATGTCATCTCCCAGGTGGTATCTTTTTCATCACCTGCATTTTCATCTGCTGTATCTTCACAACTCTCAGCCAACTCTTCTGCCAGAAGAATAAATAAGTATTCTCCCAGGGGACTGGCAAGATTTGATTACTTCTGGTCCCTTGGGTTCTCTATTTCTGCTCGACAACATCATCATCATCCAAAGCAAATTCCACAGCATCATCCACAGCATCGTCTTGCTCAAATGCATTTAGCAAAATCTGGAATAGTAATTCATAGAAATGTGTAAGTAGGATTTGTACAATATTCGAAGAAAATGTTATATCTAGAACCTATAAGGGTTATTTGGCTGTCCCCATAGGATAACCTTATGAAAACTATTTTTGGTTCTACATAGAACCCAAAAGGGTTTTACCTGGAACCAAAAAGGGTTCTTCAAAAGGGTTCTTCAAAAGGTTCCATGTAGAACCCTCTGTGTACCCTCTGTGTAAAGGGTTCTACATGAAACCCAAAAGGGTTTTACCTGGAACCAAAAAGGGTTCTACCTGGATCCAAAAAATGGTTATGTTATGGGGACAACCGCAGATCCATTTTGGAACCCTTTTTTTTAAGAGTGTATGCACACTACACAAGAAAACTGATTAGCCTATACATTTTTGTCTGACTATAGGTACCATCCCAGCTCAGAATGACATTTCTATCTGCATGATACATAGCATGCTTCTGAATACAATCCTAATTCCCTTGAGTGTTTTGCCACCATATGAATGAGCTATCGTATCTTTGATTGACGATTCGTCATGATCCTGCATTTGTTTTGATCTGCAAAAAATGTTATGACCGGCAGCTGTCAATCAGATGCACATAACGGTATGTCTGAAAAGTTTGGGATGATAACATAGACTGCAAGCTTGCAAATGTGTATTCTAAATGTCCTGGACTGTTTTGTTCTCACACCACCTAATGTCTGCACCACAGAGTTTTGCCATGAGACATGATAGCTAGTCTAGCAGAGACTGCCAGAGACTGCCATTATCTAGTCAACTCAACTGTCAGACAGTGGAAATTGTCTAGTTTACCCATTTCATCATAGCAACAAGATGTCTCTAATATAGCTATCAGGCAGTAATTGGTGTAGCTAATGATACTAGACATAATCAAATGTATGTCTCATTAATTGGCAGACTAGTTAGCAGTGTTGTGTTTGAAACCACTTAAAGTAAGACCGATTCAAGACCTAGACCGATGCAAATCGAGTCAGAGTCAAGACCAAGACAGGAATTCTGTCAAATCACCACCATAATAAGAGTTCAAAATGTCCTGTATTTCTGTGTTCATATTTCAGAACAACATATGGATCCTTTACACGTTCAGAAGGGTGAAAAGAGTCCATACTGAGGGCAAATAGAGAGACACTACAAATGATCACTAACCAAAACAGGTCATCCCCCAGTTTCCACTTAATAATAGTGAGCATGCAACTTTTAATTTCCCCACACCCTACCAGCGAATCAAGGAAATGCGACAAATTTTGAGGATATTTTTCAACAAAAGTAAAGGACAGTATGTTATGATTAAAGTAGGAAGCCCAGTTTTAAATAGGCGATAAGATATTAATGTGTCATGAAAACAACATTGATTCAACCAGTGTGTGCCCAGTGGGGTTTTATGCGCTGACTGAATAGGAGCTGATACTTCTGAGTCATTTTACTCCGCTGGTCTCGGGAAGAAATTAGGAGTCTTCATTGTCTGAGACTGAGTCAAGACCGAGTAAAAAGCTATCCGACACCAAGACAATACCGAGACACTCAATATGTGGTCTTGAGATCGGTCTAGAGTACTACAATACTGCTAGCTAGATTTGTAACGGTTAGTAAACGTGAACTAATTTACCTCAAATCTCTCTCTTTTCACGACGGCCCTGGATTATCTGGTCATCTCTTTTGTGTTTTTAAAAACACAAACCATGGGGTCCGCATCACGTTTAAGGCGTTTCTTTTCCTGGAGTGAACTGTAATTTCCCCAGCTGGTCGGGGTTGTACATAAAGTCAGTTTTGAGGATGTGGTCACTGCATAAGGCTGAGCCTTTTGATGGTGTAAACTTCTCTCGCCTTACTGCCTCCGTCCAAAACTTTCTTCTATGTTCCTCTTTTGGCAAGAAATAAAACCTTTCCCCAGCCCATGCCTGTTTGAGCAGCCCGATGGCGCCGCAACTTGTAGGCATTTATATCCAGACATAGCTAGCTAGATCTGTAATGATCACTCAATGTCTCTCTCAGTCTCTAGCTATCTACATTTTGGGTAGGCAGCGTAGCCTAGTGGTTAGCACGTCGGACTAGTAACCGAAAGGTTGCAAGATCTTATTCCCGAGCTGACAAGGTACAATTCTGTCATTCTGCCCCTGAACAAGGCAGTTAACCCACTGTACCTAGGCCATCATTGAAAATAACTGATTTGCCTAGTTAAATAAAAAATGCCCAAGTTTAGAAAGTTACCCTATCCCTTGAGGATTCCAAGTTATACTCATTATTTGAGTGTAATGATTGTACTTATATAACAACAATATGAACACAACATGCAACAATTTAAAAGATTTTACTTTTCTAACTGCAAGTGCAATTTATAATTGGTTAGCCTAGGCTATAGCCCCCCTAAACATATACAGATGCCACTGAAAATATGCAAAAACATTAGTTTGATAATGACAGAGCGTATTTTCATCAGAATACTCACCAAACAGATGTCATGTCCATAATTCATCACCATGTAGTGTTCAATGTGAAATTGTTGACCCTAATCTATGGATTTCAAATGAATGGGCAGGGGAGCAGCTATGGATAGGCCTGTGAGGGCATAGGCCCATCCACTGGGAAGCCAGGCCCAGCCGATCAGAATATTTTTTTCCCAACCAAAGGGCTTTACTACACACATAAATACTCGTCAGTTCCATCAGCTGTCTGGGTGGCTGGTCTCAGATGATCCCACAGGTAAAGAAGCCGGATGTGGAGGTCCTGGACTGGCGTGGTTACATGTGGTCTGCGGATGTGGAGGTCCTGGACTGGCATGGTTACACGTGGTCTACTGTTGAGGCCGGTTGGACGTACTGCCAAATTCTCGAAAACAATGTTGGAGGTGCCTTATGGTAGGGAAATGAACATCAAATTCTCTGGCAACAGCTCTGTTGGACATTTTTGCATTCAGCATCCCAATTGCACGCTCCCTCAAAACTGCATTGTGTTGTGTGACAAAACTTCACATTTTAGAGTGGCCTTTTATTGTCTCCAGCACAAGGTGCACATGTGTAATGATTATGCTGTTTATTCAGCTTCTTGATATACCACACTTGTCAGGTGGATGGATTATCTTGGCAAAGGAGAAATGCTCACTAACAGAGATGTAAACTAAGTTGTGCAGAAAATTTGAGAGAAATACGCTTTTTGTGCGAATGGAACATTTCTGGGAACTTTTATTTCAGGTCATGAAACATGGGAACAACACTTTACATGTTGCATTATTTTTTTGTTCAGTATATATATATATATATAAAATTTAATGATAGATATGCCACATGCCAAAATATTTGTTGTTTTTAATAAACCTATGCCTGTCACCTTTTAGGCCTTTGAGATATTTGAGGTGTGCTTGATATAGCTTAATCTGTGTGTCAGGTTGGCAGATTTTGCACTTTTGAGACTATTCCATTGCTTCCATTATGCTGGGGAAGCTAAATCAGATAAAGTATTTGAAAGAAAACAAATACTATTTGGACCTGAGTCTGTCAATTTCAGACAACTCTGACGAGTGGTGGGTTCTTTGGTTGATGATTAATTTTCTGCATGGATATTTTCACTTATGAACAATTTGATAAAATGTCAAAGCGTAGACCATTTCTAAAGTAGCTGTCTCTTGCTCTTCCTATCGCTCTCATTCTCTCTCTCGTCTCAGTGTGAACTTTAGGGGGTGGTATTTGGGCTTGGCTGCTCTAACATTCTCCCTCACACAGTTACATTGTAGCTAATTTGGAGCAGATGAGTGTTGACCGTAGCGTAGGAAGAGAGTAGCATCTCTGTCTCTTCTCTATCCTACAACCCATTTTCGGATCATATTTAGTATGAGTGTATAAGCATATTTGAGTTTGAACAACTTACATTTACATTTACATTTAAGTCATTTAGCAGACGCTCTTATCCAGAGTGACTTACAAATTGGTGCGTTCACCTTAAGACATCCAGTGGAACAGCCACTTTACAATAGTGCATCTAAATCTTTTAAGGGGGGGGGTTGAGAAGGATTACTTTATCCTATCCTAGGTATTCCTGAAAGAGGTGGGGTTTCAGGTGTCTCCGGAAGGTGGTGATTGACTCCGCTGTCCTGGCGTCGTGAGGGAGTTTGTTCCACCATTGGGGGGCCAGAGCAGCGAACAGTTTTGACTGGGCTGCGCGGGAGCTGTACTTCCTCAGTGGTAGGGAGGCGAGCAGGCCAGAGGTGGATGAACGCAGTGCCCTTGTTTGGGTGTAGGGCCTGATCAGAGCCTGGAGGTACTGAGGTGCCGTTCCCCTCACAGCTCCGTAGGCAAGCACCATGGTCTTGTAGCGGATGCGAGCTTCAACTGGAAGCCAGTGGAGAGAGCGGAGGAGCGGGGTGACGTGAGAGAACTTGGGAAGGTTGAACACCAGACGGGCTGCGGCGTTCTGGATGAGTTGTAGGGGTTTAATGGCACAGGCAGGGAGCCCAGCCAACAGCGAGTTGCAGTAATCCAGACGGGAGATGACAAGTGCCTGGATTAGGACCTGCGCCGCTTCCTGTGTGAGGCAGGGTCGTACTCTGCGGATGTTGTAGAGCATGAACCTACAGGAACGGGCCACCGCCTTGATGTTAGTTGAGAACGACAGGGTGTTGTCCAGGATCACGCCAAGGTTCTTAGCGCTCTGGGAGGAGGACACAATGGAGTTGTCAACCGTGATGGCGAGATCATGGAACGGGCAGTCCTTCCCCGGGAGGAAGAGCAGCTCCGTCTTGCCGAGGTTCAGCTTGAGGTGGTGAACCGTCATCCACACTGATATGTCTGCCAGACATGCAGAGATGCGATTCGCCACCTGGTCATCAGAAGGGGGAAAGGAGAAGATTAATTGTGTGTCGTCTGCATAGCAATGATAGGAGAGACCGTGAGGTTATGACAGAGCCAAGTGACTTGGTGTATAGCGAGAATAGGAGAGGGCCTAGAACAGAGCCCTGGGGGACGCCAGTGGTGAGAGCGCGTGGTGAGGAGACAGATTCTCGCCACGCCACCTGGTAGGAGCGACCTGTCAGGTAGGACGCAATCCAAGCGTGGGTCGCGCCGGAGATGCCCAACTCGGAGAGGGTGGAGAGGAGGATCTGATGGTTCACAGTATCGAAGGCAGCCGACAGGTCTAGAAGGATGAGAGCAGAGGAGAGAGAGTTAGCTTTAGCAGTGCAGAGCGCCTCCGTGATACAGAGAAGAGCAGTCTCAGTTGAATGACTAGTCTTGAAACCTGACTGATTTGGATCAAGAAGGTCATTCTGAGAGAGATAGCGGGAGAGCTGGCCAAGGACGGCACGTTCAAGAGTTTTGGAGAGAAAAGAAAGAAGGGATACTGGTCTGTAGTTGTTGACATCGGAGGGATCGAGTGTAGGTTTTTTCAGAAGGGGTGCAACTCTCGCTCTCTTGAAGACGGAAGGGACGTAGCCAGCGGTCAGGGATGAGTTGATGAGTGAGGTGAGGTAAGGGAGAAGGTCTCCGGAAATGGTCTGGAGAAGAGAGGAGGGGATAGGGTCAAGCGGGCAGGTTGTTGGGCGGCCGGCCGTCACAAGACGCGAGATTTCATCTGGAGAGAGAGGGAGAAAGAGGTCAGAGCACAGGGTAGGGCAGTGTGAGCAGAACCAGCGGTGTCGTTTGACTTAGCAAACGAGGATCGGATGTCGTCGACCTTCTTTTCAAAATGGTTGACGAAGTCATCTGCAGAGAGGGAGGAGGGGGGAGGAGGATTCAGGAGGGAGGAGAAGGTGGCAAAGAGCTTCCTAGGGTTAGAGGCAGATGCTTGGAATTTAGAGTGGTAGAAAGTGGCTTTTACAGCAGAGACAGAAGAGGAAAATGTAGAGAGGAGGGAGTGAAAGGATGCCAGGTCCGCAGGGAGGCGAGTTTTCCTCCATTTCCGCCGGCTGCCCGGAGCCCTGTTCTGTGAGCTCGCAATGAGTCGTCGAGCCACGGAGCGGGAGGGGAGGACCGAGCCGGCCTGGAGGATAGGGGACATAGAGAGTCAAAGGATGCAGAAAGGGAGGAGAGGAGGGTTGAGGAGGCAGAATCAGGAGATAGGTTGGAGAAGGTTTGAGCAGAGGGAAGAGATGATAGGATGGAAGAGGAGAGAGTAGCGGGGAGAGAGAGCGAAGGTTGGGACAGCGATACCATCCGAGTAGGGGCAGTGTGGGAAGTGTTGGATGAGAGCGAGAGGGAAAAGGATACAAGGTAGTGGTCGGAGACTTGGAGGGGAGTTGCAGTGAGGTTAGTGGAAGAACAGCATCTAGTAAAGATGAGGTCGAGCGTATTGCCTGCCTTGTGAGTAGGGGGAAGGTGAGAGGGTGAGGTCAAAAGAGGAGAGGAGTGGAAAGAAGGAGGCAGAGAGGAATGAGTCAAAGGTAGACGGGGGAGGTTAAAGTTGCCCAGAACTGTGAGAGGTGAGCCGTCCTCAGGAAAGGAGCTTATCAAGGCATCAAGCTCATTGATGAACTCTCAGAGGGAACCTGGAGGGCGATAAATGATAAGGATGTTAAGCTTGAAAGGGCTGGTAACTGTGACAGCATGGAATTCAAAGGAGGCGATAGACAGATGGGTAAGGGGAGAAAGAGAGAATGACCACTTGGGAGAGATGAGGATCCCGGTGCCACCACCCCGCTGACCAGAAGCTCTCGGGGTGGACGAAGAGAGAGCAGTAGGAGTAGCAGTGTTATCTGTGGTGATCCATGTTTCCGTCAGTGCCAAGAAGTCGAGGGACTGGAGGGAGGCATAGGCTGAGATGAACTCTGCCTTGTTGGCCGCAGATCGGCAGTTCCAGAGGCTACCGGAGACCTGGAACTCCACGTGGGTCGTGCGCGCTGGGACCACCAGATTAGGTGGCCGCGCCACGCGGTGTGGAGCGTTTGTATGGTCTGTGCAGAGAGGAGAGAACAGGGATAGACAGACACATAGTTGACAGGCTACAGAAGAGGCTACGCTAATGCAAAGGAGATTGGAATGACAAGTGGACTACACGTCTCGAATGTTCAGAAAGTTAAGCTTACGTAGCAAGAATCTTATTGACTAAAATGATTAAAATGATACAGTACTGCTGAAGTAGGCTAGCTGGCAGTGGCTGCGTTGTTGACTTTGTAGGCTAGCTGGCAGTGGCTGCGTTGTTGGCACTACACTAATCAAGTCGTTCCGTTGAGTGTGATAGTTTCTACAGTGGTGCTATTCGGGGCTAGCTGGCTAGCTAGCAGTGTTGATTACGTTACGTTGCGTAAAAGAATGACAATAGCTGGCTAGCTAACCTAGAAAATCGCTCTAGACTACACAATTATCTTTGATACAAAGACGGCTATGTAGCTAGCTATGTAGCTAGCTACGATCAAACAAATCAAACCGTTGTACTGTAATGAAATGAAATGAAAATGTGATACTACCTGTGGAGCGAATGCGACCGGGTTGTTGAGTGAGGAAGTTCTATTCGGTAGACGTTGGCTAGCTGTTGGCTAGCTAGCAGTGTCTCCTACGTTAAGGACGACAAATAGCTGGCTAGCTAACCTCGGTAAATTAAGATAATCACTCTAAGACTACACACTCTAAACTACACAATTATCTTGGATACGAAGACAGCAAAGACAACTATGTAGCTAGCTAACACTACACTAATCAAGTCGTTCAGTTGAGTGTAATAGTTTTTACAGTGCTGCTATTCGGAAGACGGTGGACGTTTGCTAGCTGGCTAGCTGGCTAGCTGCTGGGCAGATAGCAATGTAGACTACGTTAGGACGACGAAATACGATAATTACGCAATTATCTTTGATACAAAGACGGCTATGTAGCTAGCTAAGAAGAAATTGCTAAGATTAGACAAATCAAACCGTTGTACTATAATGAAAGGTAATGAAATGTAATGAAAAGTTATACTACCTGCAGACCGAAGCGATCGGATGCGACCGCTCGCTCCAACCCGGAAGTGCAAACTTTTTTGAAAGATTCCAGTCAGACTTCCGCTCACTTCGCACCACAGAAACGGCTTTATTGAAAGTCAGTAATTACCCTTTTAGATGCTAGTGAATGCATTATTCTAGTTATTTTGGATCTCAGTGCCGCGTTTGATACTACTGATCATAACATCCTTGTTGACCAGCTGGAGACGTGGGTGACAATCTCTGGCATTGCCCATCACTGGTTCAGGTAATATCTATGTGGTAGTTCAGTATCTTCTCCAGCACTTATTCACCATGGTGTTCCTTAGGGTCAATTCTGGGCCCCATTATTTTTTCCCTTTACATTCTTCCCCTTGGTGACATCTTCCGCAATCATAACATTGAGTTTCACTGCTATGCAGATAACACACAGCTATATTTACCAATCAGACCCAGTGACCAAGCTAGTGCAGCTACCCTTCACAAATGTCTTGCTGACAGCAAATGTTGGATGTCCGACAATTTTCTCCAACTCAATGATAAGAAGTCAGAGGTTGTTTTATTTGGCCCCAGGGGTGAAAGTAGATTTAATTTCTTCTTTCTTCCCAATTTTTTCTCAGCTAATAGTCGGCAGAACAGAAGATAATAGTTGCCCAATTGATAGGCAAATTAAACACAATTTTTTACACATCCGGTTAGTAGGCTATATAATCAGTTCAATAATAACAATAATAACAATAATAACATATCCAAATTTTTTTCGATCTGTGTAACGTTTGTTGTCTTCCTCTGATGAGGAGTAAAAGAGGTCGGACCAATTTGCAGAGTGGTAGGTGTCCATTTTAATAAGACAAAATGAACACTACAAAAATACAAAATAACAAAGTGAAACAAACTAAACGTTCCCGTGTGGTAACAAACACTAACACGGAAAATAATCACTCACAACTCAAAAGTGAAACCAGGCTACCTAAGTATGGTTCTCAATCAGGGACAACGATAAACAGCTGCCTCTGATTGAGAACCATACCAGGCCAAACACAGAAATCCCAAAACATAGAAAAAGGAACATAGACAACCCACCCAACTCACACCCTGACCATACTAAAACAAAGACATAATAAAAGAACTAAGGTCAGAACGTGACAATCTAATTACACGGATAAAATCACCAATGTCTCTATTAAATTAGTTTTATATTTCTTTGTGCATTGATTGGGGGAAACCAGATTGCAATCAAGAGAAAATGTCCTCTGAATGAGTCTGAAAATAAAGATAGATAATGACAATATAAGTTTCAGGGAAGAATTGACATGGAAATAGGCATTTTTAATACATTTCCACAATGTCAAAGCAGAGTGTCTTGTTTGCAACGAAACAGTTGTTTGCAAATAATGAAATAGTAGACATCCTTACCTGTTAAGGAAGTTGAGAATTCAAGCAGCTTTTCGAAGCTTTTTGTTAAAAATCGTGCAACATTTCAGCGCCCTGCTATTCATGCCAGGAATATAGTATATGCATATGATTAGTATGTGTGGATAGAAAACACTCAGACGTTTCTAAAACTGTTTAAATCACGGCTCTGACTATAACAGAACGTGCGTTTCATCGAAAAGTGCAGGGAAATCTGATCACTGAAAATGGAAAAATATATCCTTCCGCGACTTCAAGGAATTGTTCAAAGTGAACCGAATTAAATAGGGCCGAGGTTACAGTGCCTACAGCTTCCACACGATGTCTAGAGTCTTGTCATTTGATTCAGCTTTGATTCTCGGTCTCCGACCGGATGTTTTGATCGAGCTCTCTTCGGACATGTTTTATACACGGACAGCTAAAGAATTTACATCGCCTCCTGATGAATTTTATCGCTTATTAACGTGTACTAATACCTAAAGTTGCATTACAAAAGTATTTCGAAGTGTTTTGTGAAAGTTTATCGTCGACTTTTTGAATTTTAAAAAATGACGTTACGTTATGAAACGCTATTTTTTTCCGTTTATCACACAGTATTCTTAGATCGATATCCAGGCTATATATGGACCGATTTAATCGAAAAAAAGACCCTAAATGATGTTTATGGGACATCTAGGAGTGCCAAGAAAGAAGCTCGCCAAAGGTAATGAATGTTTTATATTTTATTTCAGCGTTTTTGGTTTGCGCCGGCTAACGCAAAATCTGTCGTGTTAGGTGACGTTGCAGTATTTTGAGGGTGCATGGTATCAGATAATAGCTTCTCATGCTTTCGCCGAAAAGCATTTTACAAATCTGACTTGGTGGATAGATTCACAACGAGTGTAGCTTTAATTCAGTATATTGTATGTCAATTTTAATGAAAGTTTGAGGTTTATCAACCTCTATAGGTGGCGCTCTTTAACATTTCCGCTGATTGTGGTTCCCACCTCGGTACCACGTCCTAAAGAAGGAAAATGTCCTCTGAATAAGTCTGAAAATAAAGATAGATAATGACAATATAAGTTTCAGGGAAGAATTGACATGGAAATAGGCATTTTTAATACATTTCCACAATGTCAAAGCAGAGTGTCTTGTTTGCAACGAAACAGTTGTTTGCAAATAATGAAATAGTAGACATCCTTATTAATCTAAGCATGGCACTTTCAAAAGCTACCTTTCCACCCAGACAGAGGCTCTACCGACCCAGAACCATTTAAGCTTCAACTGCTGGCTACTAGTCCATTTTATAACTTGGTTCTAGCATAAGCCATCAAGGAGTTAAGCATTGTAATTGAACAATTTATATTATCTAGATATTTTTTATTTATTTCAAAATATAAAGCTAACAATAGGTATCCTTTTTTCCCTTTTCTTTAACAAGGGGTATGGTATACCCTCACTCAATATGAGCCCTGGTTTTAACCAAACACACCAAGCCCTTCCCAGACACACAGGTATTTATGGAGTGCATGGTGACAGTATTGGAGGATTAGGCTATACTGACAAATCTATGGACAGCATAACTGTATCTGTCAAACCAACACAATCTCACACTCAATTCATGCAAATATTTAGAAAAAGTATGTCAGATTAGGTGCGTTTTTGTGCGTTTTTGTGTGGCTTAATTAGTGTGAAAAGAAACACATTTTTGCAAACTTCAGAACAATCTTTTGAAGGTTATTAGAGCAATGATTGAGGTGCAATGGTGTTCTACGCTGCCTTGTTTTGTGTCCCACATTTATTTGTATGAAACAACAAATGTGTTAACAGCCCAATATTGTTAATCAACCAGGTTATCACTGAAATAATTAGAATATAATAGTATTATTATAATAGCAATAACAATATTGGGCTGTTAACACGTTGGTCACTAAATCAGTCTAGAAGGACCATATAAAAACTGTTGGTCACTAAATCAGTCTAGAAGGACCATATAAAAACTGTTGGTCACTAAATCAGTCTAGAAGGACCATATAAAAACAGTTGTTCACTAAATCAGTCTAGAAGGACCATATAAATACAGTTGGTCACTAAATCAGTCTAGAAGGACCATATAAAAACTGTTGGTCACTAAATCAGTCTAGAAGGACCATATAAAAACTGTTGGTCACTAAATCAGTCTAGAAGGACCATATAAAAACTGTTGGTCACTAAATCAGTCTAGAAGGACCATATAAAAACTGTTGGTCACTAAATCAGTCTAGAAGGACCATATAAATACAGTTGGTCACTAAATCAGTCTAGAAGGACCATATAAAAACTGTTGGTCACTAAATCAGTCTAGAAGGACCATATAAAAACTGTTGGTCACTAAATCAGTCTAGAAGGACCATATAAATACAGTTGGTCACTAAATCAGTCTAGAAGGACCATATAAAAACTGTTGGTCACTAAATCAGTCTAGAAGGACCATATAAATACAGTTGGTCACTAAATCAGTCTAGAAGGACCATATAAAAACTGTTGGTCACTAAATCAGTCTAGAAGGACCATATAAATACAGTTGGTCACTAAATCAGTCTAGAAGGACCATATAAAAACTGTTGGTCACTAAATCAGTCTAGAAGGACTGATATTGAATGATCCCCAATGATCCATCGCATCTCCCAAAAACGTTTTCAACATACATCTGTAAAATGATGGTCTAGAAAGTAGAAACTCTTCTCCCTGGACCTCCTCAATGTCCACCTCTTGACCATCAGACTCTGAGGCCTCATCTTCACTGTCACTTTCCAACCTTGTTAAGGATGGCTCGTTGTCAGGCTCAAAAAGCCTCAGGCAGAAGTCTTTCTCTGCTTGGAGCAACAGTGAAGTGGGCAAGCAGAGTCTGAACATCAAACAGGATGGCATTGTCTCCCTCAATCCGTGCAATGGCTACTGCTATAGGTTTCAGGAGTTTCAGGCTGCTTACCACTTTCTCCCAAAATTCATAATCCAGGAGGATCCTCTTCATTGGCCTGTCTATATCAAATCAAATCAAATGTATTTATATAGCCCTTCGTACATCAGCTGATATCTCAAAGTGCTGTACAGAAACCCAGCCTAAAACCCCAAACAGCAAGCAATGCAGGTGTAGAAGCACAGTGGCTAGGAAAAACTCCCTAGAAAGGCCAAAACCTAGAGAGGAGCAAGGCTATGTGGGGTGGCCAGTCCTCTTCTGGCTGTACCGGGTGGAGATTATAACAGAATATGCCCAAGATGTTCAAATGTTCATAAATGACCAGCATGGTCGAATAATAATAAGGCAGAACAGTTGAAACTGGCGCATTCACAGCCATATAAGGAGACATTGGAACACAGGGCATTCAAAATCTGGACCATTTCCTGTATGAAATTTCATCTTAGTTTCGCCTGTAGCATTAGTTTTGGGGCACTCACAGATAATATCTTTGCAGTTTTGGAAACGTCAGAGTTTTTTCTTTCCAAAGCTGTCAATTACATGCATAGTCGAACATCTTTTCGTGACAAAATATCTTGTTTAAAACGGGAACGTTTTTTATCCAAAAATTAAAAGAGTGCCCCCTATCTCGAAGAAGTTAACAAGAAGTTCATGTTTAAACCGATGTATAACACTTGTATGATTTATGAATTATTATTATGAGTCTTTCTGTTTTTGAATTTGGCACGCGAGAAGGGATCACTAAGAAGTTATAAAGCTCCTTTGTAAGATAAATGTTTTAAAATTAAACATGTATGGAAACAGTTGAATTAACACTCCTCAGTTAGCAGGCTCAAGCAAGCTAAAACACACATGGTAGCAAAAACTAACTAGCAGAAATTGTTAACAAGTTAGAAATGATTTAAACACACTTTGCTGTAGCCTACTATTTATTTACATTTACATTTAAGTCATTTAGCAGACGCTCTTATCCAGAGCGACTTACAAATTGGTGCATTCACCTTATGACATCCAGTGGAACAGCCACTTTACAATAGTGCATCTAAATCTTTTAAGGGGGGGGGGGGTGAGAAGGATTACTTTATCCTATCCTATTTATATATTCACCCCACCCAGTATTGTAATCCAAACTTACCAGAAAGCATGCAGTCCTCAATAGCATCTCATTACTGTGCAAGATCTTGAGAATCAGCTGCACATGTAATGGAAGATTGCACTGTGCATGCAGAGGGTTGCAATTCCATTGAATTGAGGATAGTTTAACTAAAATATGCCGCAAGACCTATAATTGCCTTCTGTGTATCCCACAAAAAAAGGTTCACTGTTATAAGCAATTTTTTTTGATGAATATGAGCAAAATTCCCCAAATTCCCGGGCTTAACTTCCGATTGAATATTTCTGGAAATATTCCGGAAATTTACCGGAAAGTTTCCGACCCTTTGCAAGCCTAGCTGGCACCATCCCTAAGGTGAAGCATGGTGGTGGCAGCATCAATCTGTGGGGATTTTTTTCAATGGCAGGGACTGGGAGACAAGTCAGGATCAAGGGAAAGATGAACGGAGCAAAGTACAGAGAGATAATTGATGAAAACCTGATCCAGAGCTCTCAGGACCTCAGACTGGGGTGAAGGTTCACCTTCCAACAGGACAATGACCCTAAGCACACAGCCAAGACAACACAGGTGTGGCTTTGGGACAAGTCTCTGAATGTCCTTGAGTGGCCCAGCCAGAGCCTGGACCTGAACCCGATCGAACATCTCTGGAGTGACCTGAAAATAAGCATGCAGCGACACTCCCCAACCAACCTGACAGAGCTTGAGAGGATCTGCAGAGAAGAATGGGAGAAAGTCCCCAAATACATGTGCGCCAAGCTTGTAGCATCATACCCAAGAAGACTCGAGGCTGTAATCACTGCCAAAGGTGCTTCAACAAAGTACTGAGTAAAGGGTCTAAATACTTATGTAAATGTCATATTTCAGTTTTTTTTTTTTTTACATTTGCAAAAGTAAAAAAATAACAGTTTTTTGCTTTGTCATTATGGGGTATTGTGTGTACATTGATGAGGGAAAAATACTATTTTATCCCTTTTAGAATAAGGTTGTAACGTAACAAAATGTGGAAAAAGTCAAGGGGTCTGAATACTTTCCGAAGGCACTGTACATTACACCATTTCTTTCATAATGCATTTTATACAAGGCTAAGTTATATCAACTTTAAAAGGGTTTATTTACAACCTATGGGGTATAAGATGTTGGTAATAGTGGTATAGGAGAGTCTGACATATAACCCCTAACTTGAGTTCAGTCTTCGCCAATGAGAACCCAGAGGGGCCTACTGTAGCATTGTCCTTCATGAGTGGGAAAGACCTTGATTCTAGGCGGTAGGAAATCTTACATTCATCTGATTAGATCAGAACAGGATGGATCAACAGCAGTGGTGGAAAAACTACCCAATTGTCATACTTGAGTAAAAGTATAGATACCTTAATAGAAATAAAAGTCACCAATTAAAATAGTAAAATATTACTTGAGTTAAAGTCTAAAAGTATTTTGGTTTAAATTGACTTATGTATCAAAAGTAAATATAATTGCTAAAATATACTTAAGTATCAAAAGTAAAAGTACAATTATAAATAAATAAATAAATTGCTTATATTAAGCAAAACAGATGGCACCATTTTCTTGTTTTTATTGAGTCTGCCAGGCCAGAGGCAGTAGGGATGACCACGTGTTCTCTTCATAAGTGCTTGATTTGGACAATTTTCCTGTCCTGCTAAGCATTCAAAATGTAATGAGTACTTTTGGTTGTCAGGGAAAATGTATGGAGTAAAAAGTACAATATTTTCTTTAGGAATCTAGTGAAGTAAAAGTACAAGTTGTCAAAATAGAAATAGTAAAGTAAAGTACAGATACCCCCAAAAATCTACTTAAGTAGTACTTTAAAGTATTTTTACTTAAGTACTTTACTCCACTGATCAACAGTGATTCATATTTATGGTTTGCATCCTAAAAAAAGATGAGTTGTGTTTTGCTGTATAACACACTTACATTATTCTATCCATATGATGTGGATCACTGTCAGGTTATTAGATAGATTAGCTTCAGTCACTCCCCCCTATCTGAGATACCTACTGCAGCCCTCATCCTCCACGTACAACACCCGTTTTGTCAGTCACATTCTGTTAAAGGTCTCCAAAGCACACTCATTTTTGGGTCACAGCTAGCAACTGGAACAAGCTGCCAAAGACACACAAACTGGACCGTTTTAACTCCATCTCTTCGTTCGAAGGCTTAATCATGGACACTCCTACTGACAGTTGTGGCTGCTTCCTGTGATGTATGGTTGTCTCTACCTTCTTGCCCTTTGTGCTGCTGTCTGTGGCCAATAATATTTGTACCATGTTTTGGGCTGCTACCATGTTGTGCTGCTGCCATGTTGTGTTGCTACCGTGTTGTTGTCATGTGTTGCTACCACGCTGTGTTGTCATGTGTTGCTGGCATGAGGTGTTGTTGTCTTAGGTCTCTCTTTATGTGGTGTTGTGGTGTCTCTCTTGTCTGATGTATTTAGTCTTATATTTGTATTTTTAATCCCAGGCCCCTGTCCCCGCAGGAGGCCTTTTGCCTTTTGGTAGTCCGTCGTAAATAAGAATTTGTTCTAAATTGACTTGTCTAGTTAAATAAAGGTTAAATAAAAATGAAAAGAAATAAAAAAGAACACCATGGATGTAATAACACTTTAAACTGGTAGTTTGTACATGTGTAAAATGTGTTTGTTTTGGGTCCACACTGGTAAGATAACTTATGTAAATGTCTAGTCACAGAGGATTTTCTTCTGAATAAGGCATAGCACTTTCCATTCAGTTTCGGTCAAATTTGATGTAAGGCTTGATTACACCTATAGTAACTACGTCTATCCATCACACCCATTGTTGCTTAGCCATCGCTCACTAGATTTATCAATGTAATTACACCCAACACAATGTTGAAAAGCAGAATTCTTCCCAACACTAGATCAGATAACTAGACGTGAGATGGACATGATCCCAAAGCTGGCACCAGTGTAGCATAAAAAAAGTGAAAGCTGCAACAGGAACTCTAACCAGGGCTCATACGTGGCAAAGTGAGCTCTAACGGCTGTTGCCATGAAAGCCTAGTAGGCCTCTGGGCAGAGGTGGTAGGACTACAATGCTGGCATATGCCTAATTATATAACATGATTGACACGACCGTAATAATAATCATGAAACATCCTTGTTTAACTGCATTGACATGGCTTAATTGATCATAGTCCAGACTCGTTTTTAAACCAAACCAATTTTTTTTGCAGGTCTTCTATTTCCCCACATTTATTGATTCATTCATTTCCCATCGTGAAAATGTATCCCCATTCCTCAATAAAATACCTTATTCGATACAACAACAAAAATCGGACAAATACAGCTTTTTATTCCAATCTGGCAAAATCATTTTTATTTTTATTTAACCTTTATTTAACCAGGAAGGGCTCATTGAGATTTAAAATCTATTTTTCAAGAGAGTCCTGGCCAAGAGAGGCAGCACCAAGTCATTACAAAAATTACAGACAGACACCATGAAAAACTACAAGTAATCTAGTAAAAACCATAGAATTCACACGAGTATAACAAAATCAAAAACAGCAAATTAAAAACATTGACAGGTGAGGGAATCAGCCTCAAGATCATTCATCAGTGATTTGAAAACACCAATCGGGACAAGTTCTTCCAGTTTAAAAGTATTTTGTAAGGCGTTCCAAGACGATGGCGCAGAGTACATAAAGCCCTTTTACCAAATTCAGTTCGGACATTTGGAACAGTTAGCAGGATAAAGTCCAGCGAACGAAGAGAGTACCCACCACATTTCTGAACAATAAAAATGCCCAAATAAAAAGGTAGTAAACCCAAAATGGCTTTGTAAATAAAAGTATACCAGTGCCTGAGCCTACAAGTGACTAGAGAAGGCCAGCCAACCCTCGTATACAAAGTGCAGTGGTG
Source organism: Oncorhynchus nerka (assembly GCF_034236695.1). NCBI lineage: Eukaryota > Metazoa > Chordata > Actinopteri > Salmoniformes > Salmonidae > Oncorhynchus > Oncorhynchus nerka. Next base: position 61,378,020 of record NC_088398.1, on the reverse strand, counting down.
CGTAAGGGTTTTGCAGTTTAAAATAAATCTCAAAGTGCCATGGTAAAGAGTGTTAATTGATCTCAAACACTGAGCGGAAGCATTCATATATAAAATATCCCCATAGTCTAGTAAAGGCATAAATGTAGCTGATACTAGCCTCCTTCTGGCTTCAAAAGAAAAACAGGCCTTATTCCTAAAATAAAATCCCAACTTCAGCTTCAATTTTTTTTTGTAAGTTGTTGAATATACAATTTAAAAGAGAGGCTGTCATCAATTAAAATTCCAAGATATTTATATGAGGTTACAACCTCAATCTCCTTGCCCTGACAGGTAGTAATAGGTAAAAGGTTCAGAGGTCTATTTCTTGCATTAGAAAACACCATTCGTTTAGTTTTGTCAGTATTGAGGATAAGCTTCAATTGACACAAGGTATGTGTTAAAAATGTGTGCCATAAAATCCGACATAGCACCAGCATCCCAAAGTATTAAGTGAAAACTAAACTCAGCAAAAACAAGATATGTCCCTTTTTCAGGACCCTGTCTTTCAAAGATAATTGGTAAAAATCCTAATAACTTCACAGATCTTCACTGTAAAGGGTTTAAACACTGTTTCCCATGCTTGTTAAATGAATCATAAGCAATTAATGAACATGCACCTGTGGAACGATCATTAAGACACTAACAGTTTACAGACGGTAGGCAATTAAGGTCACAGTTATGAAAACTTAGGACACTAAAGAGGCCTTTCTACTGACTCTGAAAAACACCAGAAGAACGATGCCCAGGATCCCTGCTCATTTGCGTGAACGTGCCTTAGGCATGCTGTGAGACGCCTAAGACAGTGCTACAGGGATCGTCCTCGCAGTGACAGACCACGTGTAACAACACCTGCACAGGATCTGTACATCCGAACATCACATCTGCGGGACAGGTACAGGATGGCAACAACAACTGCCCAAGTTACACCAGGAATGCACAATTCCTCCATCCGTGCTCCGACTGTTTGCAATAGGCTGAGAGAGGCTGGACTGAGGGCTTGTAGGCCTGTTGTAAGGCAGGTCCTCACCAGACATCACCGGCAACAACGTCGCCTATGGACAGAGGAGCCTCTTAAAGAAGAAGTTACAGGTCTGTGAGAGCCAGAAATCTTGCTTGTTTGTAGGTGGCAAAATACTTATTTTCCACCATAATTTGCAAATAAATTCATTACAAATCCTACAATGTGATTTTCTGGATTTTTTTTCTCATTTTTGTATGTCATAGTTGAAGTGTACCTATGATGAAAATTACAGGCGTCTCTCATCTTTTTAAGTGGGGAGAACTTGCACAATTGGTGGCTGACTAAATACTTTTTTGCCCCACTGTATATATGGTGCATTATTATACTGTATGGTGAGCAAACAGAAGAAAACAGATTGTGCACAATCCACATTTCAGATATGCTAAACTTCCAGTCAAAAGTGACCTAATTCAGAGCATACAGACAAACACAGAGGCTGTATAAGGGGTCGGAGTAAGATAAGTGGCCATCAGCCAATCGGGCTTCTTTCTGAGAGATGGGAGGGATGATTGATGGGACCTGCATTGCTTTCTCTTTGGGGTTTTAGGCTGGTTTCTGTATAAGCACTTTGTGACATCTGCTGATGTAAAAAGGGCTTTATAAATACATTTGATTGATTTGATTGACCTGAGTCCCGCCCCTCTGGATCCTCATAGGTTGTGATGAGAGGCTCTTTAAATTCTATTCACTCACAGCTGGCCACTGGCTCCTATCGATCTGCCAGCTGGGGTTTCTGTGTGTGGGGGTTGTGGGGATGGAGGTCCACTATGTATTCCTTCTATTTGTTTTGATGTGATGGATATCTCCCTACACAATCTGATTAATGGAAAGATCTTATACAGTAGGATTTTAAAAGGGGGATAATACACACATGGAGGACCTCAGTATTTATGCTTAAATGTCCATTTATGAACACAGAAACAGCCTTTCCCTGCCGGAGCCTTGTGAAGAGAGCAGTGCCGCCAACATACCAAACATCCTCCTCTGGGAGATCATCGACTGGACCCTGCTGTCTAAGACACACACACTCTCACTCACAGACACACACACACACACATACATACATACTCACAAAAGCATGCACACACCTACACACAAAGCAAAGTTTTTTTCCCCCGTTTTTTTTCTTGGCATTTGTCCTTTCTTCACATTGTCAAAGGTGACCTTAGGATCCCTAGTGTACAAAGACCTTTCATCCCCCCCACAGAGACGTCTGCTGCTGTCTGTCAGGCCCGGAATGGAACTGAAATCTCTCTCTCCCTGAGACAGAAACATACATTAGCTAGCTACCTACATGGAGGAGAAATGAGGGAGGGAGAGAGGGAGGGAGCAGAGAGAGGGAGCGGAGCAGATAATGAACAGAGTAATGTTCAGTGTTCTCGTTGATGATGTTTCTTCTCCCCTGGTTGTTCTGTTGTCGTTAATTAAGATGGGCACACTCAGGAGAGCAGGTATAAACACACCTGGTACAGTGAGGCTCCATTGACTCAGAGTAGGTGTTCAGTCTCAGCCAACAAAATAGTGTGTCAGACCCAGTATAGCTAATCTGAGCCATCTTGAGACCGCCTCTCTTGGTTCCTTGGACTACAGGATCAAATTTGCTCTTAATAAACACACACACACACACACACACACAGATATTTCTTGTAAATCCACAGTGTGTTATCAGAAAGAGTTTGTTTAAGGAGAGGAAGGGTGGGGAAACATGGTGGAGACCGACCAGACAGATTTATATCACACTGTTGAAACAGCTCCTGAAAAAACACCTTGTATTTTGATCTGATATTCCTCTGAATGTGTCTCCTTGATGCATAAAGAACACATTGGTATTACAGTTACATAGTTACTACTGAGAAAACTGCTAGCAGTAATGGCAAACAGTGGGAACAATATAACCTTGCATTTTAATGTTACACTTGGAGAAATGAAATGGAACTAGAAAAGTACATTTCCTGAAGAAAATGTGGTGTGCAGGCTAGCGTGCTAGCGTGTGAATTGACTATTAGGATAGGATAGCCTGAACCTGTGAAAGTTGGTTTGGTGTCTAGCTTGAACGGTTCAAAAGTTATTGTTGGTGAGTTATTTATGGAAATGTATGTACATTTGTATCCTTATAGTGGGAAAAGTTTTAAGAATTTGAAGTTACGAGAGCCTGAAGTTGGTTTGGTGTCTCTAGCTTGGACGGTTCAAGAGTTACTGTTGGTTGATTATTTTATGCTAATTTATGCACATTTATATAATTATAGTTGATAACTTCAAATTCTTAAACACTTTTATGTTAGACTGAATATAAGAAGTTGGTTTGGTGTCTGGCTTTAATTGTTCAAGAGTTACTGTTGGTTGGTTATTTTATGTTAATTTATGCACATTTGTATATTTATAGTTGAAAAGAGTTTGTAAGAATTTTAAGTTATAATAGCCTGAACATGTTGAAGTTAGTTTGGTGTCTCCAGCTTGAACAGTTCAACAGTTACTGTTGGTGAATTATTTATTTATGCTAATTGATATAGTTATAGTTGATTAAGTTCTTAAATAATTTGATGTTAGGATAACCTGAATCTTTTAAAGTTGGGCTTATAGCTTAATTGGCCAAGGAGTAGGACCATTTTAAATAGCTACCACTGTATTATTGTGCTTCTAATTCTAATCCATGTTAATTTATGCCCATTTCAAAATGTTCTAATTTAAAAATTATAAATATGATCAAAAGTCTGAATACAAGCTATCTATACTGAACAAATATATAAATGCAACATGCAACCATTTCAAAGAATTTACTGTGCAATAAATAAATTAGACTCTAATCTATGGATTTCACATGACTGGGAATACAGATGTGCATCTGTTGGTCACAGATACTTTAAAAAAGTAGGGGCGTGGATCAGAAAACCAGTCAGTATCTGGTGTGACCAACATTTGCCTCATGCAGCACGACTCATCTTCTTCGCATAGAGTTGATCAGGCTGTTGATTGTGGCCTATGGAATGTTTTCCCACTCCTCTTCAATGGCTGTGCGAAGTTGCTGGATATTGGCGGGAACTGGAACACGCTGTTGTACACATCGATCCAGAGCATCCCAAACATGCACATGAGTGACATGTCTGGTGAGTATGCAGGCCCTGGAAGAACTGGAACATTTTCAGCTTCCAGGAATTGTGTATAGATTCTTGCGACATGGGACTGTGCATTATCATGCTGAAACATGAGGTGATGGCGGCGGATGAATGGCACGACAATGGGCCTCAGAATCTCATCACATTGCATTCAAATTTCCATGGATAAAATGCAGTTATGTTCTTTGTCCATAGCTTATACCTGCCCATATCATAACCACACTGCCTCCATGGGGCACTCTGTTCAAAACGTTGACATCAGCAAACCGCTCGCCCACACGATGCCATACACGTGGTCTGAGGTTGCGAGGCCAGTTGAACGTATTGCCAAATTCTCTAAAACGAGGTTGGAGGCAGCTTATGGTAGAGAAATGAACGATCAATTCTCTGGCAACAGCTCTGGTGGACATTCCTGCAGTCAGGATGCCAATTGCTCGTTCCCTCTAAACTCTGTGGCATTGTGTTTGACAAAACTGCACATTTTAGAGTGGTCTTTTATTGTCCCCAGCACAAAAAAAGTGCACCTGTGTAATGATCATGCTGTTTAATTAGTTTCTTGTCAAGTGGATGGGTTATCTTTGCAAATGAGAAATGCTCACTAACCTGGATGTAAACAAATTTGTGAAAAACATTTCTGTGAAATAAGCTTTTTTTGCATATGTAAAATTTCTGGGAACTTTTATTTCAGCTCATGAAACATGGGACCAACATTTTACATGTTGCGTTTATATATTCGTTCAGTGTAAGTTGGGTCAGTCTGAACATCTCAACATTAGTTTGGCGTTGATAGCTTGTGCAGTGGCGAATCCAAATACTTACCATTAATATTTAAAATGTGTGGATTAAAGATGTCTTACACTTAAGTAAATTGGAGAAAATTAAATATACCCTACGGGGTTCTTCTGACAAATTCTACAGAATGCAGCTATTCCCTCCGCAAGGCTATTAAACAAGCTAAGCGTCAGTACAGAGACAAAGTGGAATCTCAATTCAATGGCTCAGACACAAGAGGCATGTGGCAGGGTCTACAGTCAATCACGGACTACAAGAAGAAACCCAGCCCAGTCACGGACCAGGATGTCTTGCTCCCAGGCAGACTAAATAACTTTTTTGCCCGCTTTGAGGACAATACAGTGCCACTGACACGGCCTGCAACGAAAACATGCGGTCTCTCCTTCACTGCAGCCGAGGTGAGTAAGACATTTAAACGTGTTAACCCTCGCAAGGCTGCAGGCCCAGACGGCATCCCCAGCCGCACCCTCAGAGCATGCGCAGACCAGCTGGCCGGTGTGTTTACGGACATATTCAATCAATCCCTATACCAGTCTGCTGTTCCCAAATGCTTCAAGAGGGCCACCATTGTTCCTGTTCCCAAGAAAGCTAAGGTAACTGAGCTAAACGACTACCGCCCCGTAGCACTCACTTCCGTCATCATGAAGTGCTTTGAGAGACTAGTCAAGGACCATATCACCTCCACCCTACCTGACACCCTAGACCCACTCCAATTTGCTTACCGCCCAAATAGGTCCACAGACGATGCAATCTCAACCACACTGCACACTGCCCTAACCCACCTGGACAAGAGGAATACCTATGTGAGAATGCTGTTCATCGACTACAGCTCGGCATTCAATACCATAGTACCCTCCAAGCTCGTCATCAAGCTCGAGACCCTGGGTCTCGACCCCGCCCTGTGCAACTGGGTACTGGACTTCCTGACGGGCCGCCCCCAGGTGGTGAGGGTAGGCAACAACATCTCCTCCCCGCTGATCCTCAACACGGGGACCCCACAAGGGTGCGTTCTGAGCCCTCTCCTGTACTCCCTGTTCACCCACGACTGCGTGGCCATGCACGCCTCCAACTCAATCATCAAGTTTGCGGACGACACAACAGTGGTAGGCTTGATTACCAACAACGACGAGACGGCCTACAGGGAGGAGGTGAGGGCCCTCGGAGTGTGGTGTCAGGAAAATAACCTCACACTCAACGTCAACAAAACTAAGGAGATGATTGTGGACTTCAGGAAACAGCAGAGGGAACACCCCCGTATCCACATCGATGGATCAGTAGTGGAGAGGGTAGCAAGTTTTAAGTTCCTCGGCATACACATCACAGACAAACTGAATTGGTCCACTCACACTGACAGCGTCGTGAAGAAGGCGCAGCAGCGCCTCTTCAACCTCAGGAGGCTGAAGAAATTCGGCTTGTCACCAAAAGCACTCACAAACTTCTACAGATGCACAATCGAGAGCATCCTGGCGGGCTGTATCACCGCCTGGTACGGCAACTGCTCCGCCCTCAACCGTAAGGCTCTCCAGAGGGTAGTGAGGTCTGCACAACGCATCACCGGGGGCAAACTACCTGCCCTCCAGGACACCTACACCACCCGATGTTACAGGAAGGCCATAAAGATCATCAAGGACATCAACCACCCGAACCACTGCCTGTTCACCCCGCTATCATCCAGAAGGCGAGGTCAGTACAGGTGCATCAAAGCTGGGACCGAGAGACTGAAAAACAGCTTCTATCTCAAGGCCATCAGACTGTTAAACAGCCACCACTAACATTGAGTGGCTGCTGCCAACACACTGTCATTGACACTGACCCAACTCCAGCCACTTTAATAATGGGAATTGATGGGAAATGATGTAAATATATCACTAGCCACTTTAAACAATGCTACCTTATATAATGTTACTTACCCTACATTATTCATCTCATATGCATATGTATATACTGTACTCTAGATCATCGACTGCATTCTTATGTCACTAGCCACTTTAACTATGCCACTTTGTTTACTTTGTCTACATACTCATCTCATATGTATATACTGTACTCGATACCATCTACTGTATGCTGCTCTGTACCATCACTCATTCATATATCCTTATGTACATATTCCTTATCCCCTTACACTGTGTACAAGACAGTAGTTTTGGAATTGTTAGTTAGATTACTTGTTGGTTATCACTGCATTGTCGGAACTAGAAGCACAAGCATTTCGCTACACTCGCATTAACATCTGCTAACCATGTGTATGTGACAAATAAAATTTGATATGATTTGATTTGATTTCTTTACCTATGTAGAGACACTAATGTGCCTCTACTCTACAGTAAACTGCATACCTAAGCCTTGTATTGAATTGATCTACCTTTGTGAGTGTTTAATATTAGTCTGTCTTACTATTATCATTTTTCTATTCGTTTTGAAGACTAGCCATGTTCTATTTTGTATTTATTTTTTAGTATAGATTTTTTTAGTGTGTCGTTTGTTGTTCCTAATGTATGTTTTGTTACGAAAGTATTACTTAAGTACTTTATATTTTCCTATGGGCTAATACATTCCTACCTGATTTAAAAAAGCATATTCGAATGTATAAAAACACATGCGCAATATACTGTATTTCAAACATTGTTTATTGTAACTGTGAAAGAAAATGCCAATAAAAAGAGTTGGGGGAAAAAATGGTTATAGTTCAAAAAGTATAAATGTTATAAAAATGATCAATTCAAGCAGTCTAAGGTGGGTCAATCTAAACAGCTCAACCTTGGTTTGGCTTAAATCTCAACCTTGATAACTTACACGGTGATAACTTAAATACACGCCCAAATGACCACATTTTCCCCATGTAAGTCTATGGCACTTTTATTGCCATAGGGAGCTTATTTAAATAATTGTTGTAGTACAAAAAGTATCAATAATATACCAAATATATTCTCAAACAATATAAGTTGGTGTAGTATGTGCATTTGGAAGTTGGTTACGTGTTAATAGCTTATGTCGTTTAAGTACTAGAGTGAGCGGAATAAATCAAATAATAATAATATGAGTATGTCAGAAATCTAGATGTGTGCATTGCTTTGCATGCTCACCTAACAAGCAGATAAAGTGTTAAAAAGTGTGTTCCAGAATTAAAAAGGTCGATGTTAGTTCATCCAAGTGAGTGTTGATATTCAGACTGATTAGAAGCAGATAAGTTGCATGTTAATGCAACCGCATGGTGCGGAAGATGAATGATCAGCCTCCAGGCCTGACCTAGCCAAAACAGAAAAACAGAGGGATGAGTAGAAAAAAATAAGTATAAAGGAAGGTTAGAGGGCTGCCTGGAGGTCTGTAGGGCTGGGCCTGAGGGAGAAACATGCCTCTTAAACCTGCCTGGGGTGAGGTTAATAACTGAGAGGGATAGAGTGATAGAGAGTCAGTTCAGAGCCCAGTAGCTGTCATTTAAAGCAGAGATTACTCCACATAGGTGGTGTTGTTTTGATAGAAATCAATCTATTACAGCAGAGCAGACGCCGTGCATTACAAACACGCACACGCACACACACACACACACACACACACACACACAGACAGACAGACAGACAGACAGACAGACAGACAGACAGACAGACAGACAGACAGACAGACAGACAGACAGACACACAAATACGCACACCCACACAGACATACACACACATACACCTCCCAGCCATTCTGAAGTTTGATGCTCAACATTCCATCAACTCCTTTCAGTCCTCTGCCAAACTGTGAAGTGCTGAGCCAACTCTCCTGTGACCAGGCTACAGTCTGTCAGTCTCTCAGCTAACAATGTCTTTGGAGGATCAAAGAGACCTAAAAGTAGTGGCTATGTGGATTGAGGAGTGTGCATATGTGTGTGTACACGTTTTACTATACTCAAGAACCAGAAACCAGTAAACCAACAACAATTCAGAGAAGTGAGGACATTTTGCCGGTCCTCCCTTGTAAAAAGGCTATTTTAGACTTCGGGGTTAGGGTTAGAATTGGGGTTAGGGGATAAGGTTAGGTTGAGGGTTTAGGGTTAGGGAAAATAGGATTGTGAATGGGAATCAATTGTTGGTCCCCAAAAATTCCTCACAAGTATAGTAAGACGTGTGCGTGTGCGTGTGCGTGTGCGTGTGTGTGTGTGTGTGTGTGTGTGTGTGTGTGTGTGTGTGCATTCAAACAAACGTTAACAAACTAAGACTAAAGACATAAAGGAAGAAATGCTGTCAGACTTTAATGCAGTGATCATGAATTCCAGAGACACTGCCAGGTTTTTGCTACTAACTTTTAGAGCCCTTCATACTACATAAAATACTAAATAGTCTAGAGAGAAGGGCTTGTAAGAACGAACATCGGTGTTATGTATCTTGTGGGTCACAAGAAAGTTATAAATTCTAAGGGCCTTTAACTTTTACAGTATAACCATCAGTTTATACCCTGATAGCAATGGATGTTTACAAATGTACTGAAAGCGGATGAGCTTTGAGAAGACACCGGGCTTTAGGATAGTAAATCTGTCTATTCAATGCTAGCCCTCTCACCCTCTCCTCAGCCAGCCAACATGTGTATTATATCCCAGGCAGCCTGTGGCCTGTAATGGTTAATTTAACTAACATATGGTGAGGGTAGGCAACATCACCTCCGCCACACTGACCCTCAACACAGGGGCCCCACAGGGGTATGTGTTTGGTCCCCGCCTGTACTGTTGACACAACGATGGTAGGCCTGATCACCGATGATGATGAGACATCCTACAGGGAAGAGGTCAGTGACCTGTTTGGGATAGGGGGTGGTATTTTCACGTCCGGATGAAAAGCATGCCCACAGTAAACTGCCTGCTACTCAGGCCCAGAAGCTAGGATATGCATATAAATGGTAGATTTGGATAGGAAACACTCTAAAGTTTCTAACACTGTTACAACTGTGAGTATAACAGAACTTATTTGGCAGGCGAAACCCCGAGGACAAACCATCCAGGATTTTTTTTGTTTGAGGTGACTGTGTTTTCAATTGCCTTTCTATGGGAATTTAGATTTCTGAGGCATCTGGTTGCAGTTCCTATGGCTTCCACTAGATGTCAACAGTCTTTAGAAATTGGTTGATGTTTTTCTTTTGAGTAATGAAGAATTATGGCTGTTCAGAATGAGTGTCGAGTCTAGTGTACTGTTATGTTTGGGGCGCGCGACCTAGCGCTCGCTCCACTTTCATTTTATCCGCTATTGAAAACGGTTTATTCCGTCTTAAATGTTATTGATTATTTACGTTTTAAAATACCTGAAGTTGTATTAGGAAAGTTGTTTGAAATGTTTAGCCCAAGATTACAGGTAATTTATTAGATAATGTGTAGTCATGTTGGGCGAGTTGGAACCTGTGTTTTTCTGAACGAAATGCGCCAAATAAATTGACATTTCGGGGATATAACTACGGAATTAATCGAACAAAAGGACAATTTGTGATGTTTATGGGACATATTGGAGTGCCAAAAGAAGAAGATCTTCAAAGGTAAGGCATGAATTATATAGTTATTTCTGAGTTTTGTGTCACGCTTTGCGGGTTGATAATAATTTATTTTGAATTTTGAGCTCTGCAATTTCACTGGATGTTGGTCGAAACGTTCCGCTAGCGGAACCCCTAGCCGTAAAAGTAAGACCAAGGAGCTGATCGTGGACTACAGGAGACGGGGAAGCTAGCACGCCCTCATCCACATCGACGGGGCTGCAGTGGAGGGGGTCGAGAGCTTCAAGTTCCTCTGTGTCCAAATCAGTAAGAACTTAAAATGGTCCACACCCACGTGCGCAGTCGTGAAGCAGGCCCGACAGCACCCCTTCCCTCTCAGGAGTTTGAAAATGTTTGATATGGGCCATCAAGTCTTCAAAAAGTTTTAAAGCTGTACAATTGAGTGCATCTTGACTGGCTGCATCACAGCCTGGTATAGCAACACCACCACCCTCGATCACATGGCGCAACAGAGGGACAGTCCAGTACTGGGACAGCCCAGTATATCACTGGGGCGGAGTTCCTTGCCATCCAGGACCTCTATATCAGGCAGTGTGAAAGGAAAGGCTGTAAAAATAGTTAAAGACTCCAACCACCCAAGCAATAGACTGTTCTCTCTGCTTTGGCACATCAAACAGTATTGGTGCATCTCTTGTAGTCCAGTTGAGAAATGACAACAGTTTTACGGGTGCCCAACCAATTGTGCTACTATGTGGGATTTTTTAGTCGTTATTTGTAACTTATTTTGTACATACTGTTTCTGCAACCGTATCTTACGGCAGAAAAGATTGAATCATACTACACCGGCAATTCCTGCGACACCAGTGACTGGTCTGTGGTCAGATGGAGCAGATGCTAAACTTACAGACTCACAGACTGGAACATGTCTTTTTGGAATATCAGTCACTGGCTTTATCAATCTATGTGGCAGGGGATTAGTAAGATTTTTTCGATTTCTCCAAACACCCCACAGGACCGACATGATTTGCCAGAGGAAGCGACGCACCCGGAGTATTGCTTGCAAACTATTACAGACTACAAAGGGAAGCACAGCCGCGAGCTGCCCAGTGACACCATCAACATGAGCCTACCAGACACACAGAGACTAAATCATTTGCAAATCTTATATTCCTGCTCAAGCAAAGATTAAAGCAGGAAGGCAAGCAACACTCATGAGAGCATCAGCTGTTCCGGATCAATAAGACTGTGTGATCACGCTCTCCGTAGGGTAGAGCTGCCGCTTTCAAGGTGCGTCTAACCCGGAGTAAGATCTTTAAACAGGTCAATAAAGGGCTATAATCATACAAGGCAACGACGCTGTCTTATGTGGGGGCCAGACTACAAAGGATTACCAGAACGTGTGCTCCGGGCATGTGCTGACCAACTGGCAGGTGTCTTCACTAACATTTTCAACATGCTCCTGATTGAGTCTGTAATACCAACATGTTTCAAGCAGACCACCATAGTCTCTGTGCCCAAGAACACAAAGGCAACCTGCCTAAATGACTACAGACCCGTAGAACTCACATCCATTGTCACAAAGTGCTTTGAAAGGCTGGTAATGACTGACATCAACAACATTATCCCAGAAACCCTAGACCCACTCCAATTTCCATACTGCCCAAACAGATCCACAGATAATGCAATCTCTATTGCACTCCACACTGCCATTTCCCACCTGGACAAAAGGAACACCTATGTGAGAATGCTATTCATTGACTACAGCTCAGCGTTCAACACCATAGTACGCTCAAAGCTCATCACTAAGCTAAGGAACCTGGGACTAAACACCTTCCTCTGCAACTGGATCCTGGACTTCCTGACGGGCCGCCCCCAAGTGCTGAGGGTAGGTAGCAACACATCTGCAACGCTGATCCTCAACACTGGAGCTCCGCAGGGGTGCGTGCTCAGTCCTCTCCTGTACTCCCTGTTCACCCACTGCATGGCCCGGCACAACTCCAACACCATCATTAAGTTTGCAGACGACACAACAGTGGTAGGCCTGATCACCGACAACGACGAGACAGCCTATAGGGAGGAGGTCAGAGACCTGGCCAGGTGGTGCCAGAATAACAACCTATCCCTCAACGTAGCCAAGACTAAGGAGATGATTGTGGAGTACAGGAAAAGGAGCACCGAGCACGCCCCCATTCTCATCGATTGAGCTTCAAGTTCCTTGGTGGCCACATCAACAACAAACTAGAATGGTCCAAACACACCAAGACAGTCGTGAAGAGGGCACGACAAAGCCTATTCCCCTCTGGAAACTAGAAAGATTTGGCATGGGTCCTGAGATCCTCAAAAGGTTCTACAGCTGCAACATCGAGAGCATCCTGACCGGTTGCATCACTGCCTGTTATGGCAATTGCTCGGCCTCCGACCGCAAGGCACTTCAGAGGGTAGTGTGTACGGCCCAGTACATCACTGGGGCAAAGCTGCCTGCCATCCAGGACCTCTACACCAGGCGATGTCAGAGGAAGGCCCTAAAAATGGTCAAAGACCCCAGCCACCTCAGTCATAGACTGTTCTCTCTACTACCGCATGGCAAGCGTTACCGGAGTGCCAAGTCTAGGACTGTTCTGGTTACCCAGACTATTTGCATTGTGTGCCTCCGCAACTCCTTTTTTACGCTGCTGCTGCTCTCTGTTTTTAATATTTTTCATAGTCACTTTAACTATACATTCATGTACATACTACCTCAATTGGCCCGACCAACCAGTGCTTCCCCACATTGGCTAACCGGGCTATCTGCATTGTGTCCCACCACCTGCCAACCCCTCTTTTTACGCTACTGCTACTCATCATCATATATGCATAGTCACTTTAACCATACCTACATGTACAGCGGGGCAAAAAAGTATTTAGAAAAAAAAGTATTTAGTCAGCCACCAATTGTCCAAGTTCTCCCACTTAAAAAGATGAGAGAGGCCTGCAATTTTCATCATAGGTACACTTCAACTATGACAGACAAAATGAGGAAAAAAATCCAGAAAATCACATTGTAGGATTTTGAATGAATTTATTTGCAAATTATGGTGGAAAATAAGTATTTGGTCACCTACAAACAAACAAGATTTCTGGCTCTCACAGACCTGTAACTTCTTCTTTAAGAGGGTCCTCTGTCCTCCACTCGTTACCTGTATTAATGGCACCTGTTTGAACTTGTTATCAGTATAAAAGACACCTGTCCACAACCTCAAACAGTCACACTTCAAACTCCACTATGGCCAAGACCAAAGAGCTGTCAAAGGACACCAGAAACAAAATTGTAGACCTGCACCAGGCTGGGAAGACTGAATCTGCAATAGGTAAGCAGCTTGGTTTGAAGAAATCAACTGTGGAAGCAATATATTATATTGTGCAAACAATAGTACGCAAGTTTAAACACCATGGGACCACGCAGCTGTCATACTGTTCAGGGAGGAGACGTGTTCTGTCTCCTAGAGATGAACGTACTTTGGTGTGAAAAGTGCAAATCAATCCCAGAACAACAGCAAAGGACCTTGTGAAGATGCTGAAGGAAACAGGAACAAAAGTATCTAAATCCACAGTCAAACGAGTCCTATATCGACATAACCTGAAAGGCCGCTCAGCAAGGAAGAAGCCACTCCTCCAAAACCGCCATGAAAAGCCAGACTACGGTTTGCAACTGCACATGGGAACAAAGATAATACTTTTTGGAGAAATGTCCTCTGGTCTGATGAAAGAAAAATAGAACTGTTTGGCCATAATGACCATTGTTTGCAAGGCTTGCAAGCTAAAGAACACCATCCCAACCGTAAACCACAGGGGTGGCAGCATCATGTTGCTGAAATAAATAATTTTCTCTACTATTATTCTGACATTTCACATTCTTAAAATAAAGTGGTGATCCTAACTGACCTAAAGTGGAGATGTTTTACTTGGATTAAATGTCAGGAATTGTGAAAAACTGAGTTGAAATGTATTTGGCTAATATGTATGTAAACCTCCGACTTCAACGGTATATCACACACACACAAACTCTCCAATTACCATGCAGAGAAGTGTTTGACAACTATCCGATAAGAGAGGCAAACACATACACATGCTTGTCCCTATCGTTCCACTACCTCCTGTTACATAGAACGACAACCCTCTAACTCAGCCAGACAGAATTTGTATTTATTTGTTTATCCGTTATTTTACCAGGTAAGTTGACTGAGAACACATTCTCATTTGCAGAAACGACCTGGGGAATAGTTACAGGGGAGAGGAGGGGGATGAATGAGCCAATTGTAAACTGGGGATTATTAGGTGACCATGATGGTTTGAGGGCTAGATTTGGGAATTTAGCCAGGACACCGGGGTTAACACCCCTACTCTTACGATAAGTGCCATGGGATCTTTTAATGACCTCAGAGAGTCAGGACACCCGTTTAACGTCCAATCCGAAAGATGGCACCCTACACAGGGCAGTGTCCCCAATCACTGCCCTGGGGCATTGGGATATTTTTTTAGACCAGGGGAAAGAGTGCCTCCTACTGGCCCTCCAGAATACGTAACTTTTAAAATGGGTGATTAAACTCCTACGTTACAACCCTTGCTCTAATGCATTACAAGTTATATCTGTTTAATTACTTTTTAACCAAGTTATAGACTGTTTTCTCTGATACCGCATGGCAAGCGGTACCGGAGCACCAATTCTAGGACCAATAGGCTCTTCAACTGCTTCTACCCCCAAGCAATTAGACTGCTGAACAATTCATAACAATTGCCACCGGACAATTTACATTGACCCCACTCTTGTACACTGCTGCTACTCGCTGTTTGTTTGTTACCTATGCATAGTCACTTCACCCCACCTACATGTACGGATTACCTCAACTAGCCCGTACCCCTGCACACTGACTCGGACCGGTGCCCCCTGTACAGAGCCTCGTTATTGTTGTTCTTATTGTGTTTCTTTGTAATATAACTTTTTATTTTAGTCTACTAGGTAAATATTTTCTTCTTCTTGAACTGCACTGTTGGTTAAGGGCTTGTAAGTAAGCATTTCACGGTAAAGTCTACACTTGTTGTATTTGGCGCAAATTTTTGATTTGATTACAATCTAAATGTTTAATTTCCATTCTCTGTGCCAGAGTCAGGTGAAGAGTGCAGTTAAACGTAACTATCTCTCTAGTCCCACTGAGCTCCAGTCAGTGCCACTGAGTAGTTCTCTCTAGTCCCACTGAGCTCCAGTCAGTCCCACTGAGTAGTTCTCTCTAGTCCCAGTCAGGCCTACAGTAGTTCTCTCTAGTCCCAGTCAGACCTATAGTAGTTCTCTCTAGTCCCAGTCAGACCTATAGTAGTTCTCTCTAGTCCCAGTCAGACCTACAGTAGTTCTCTCTAGTCCCAGTCAGACCTACAGTAGTTCTCTCTAGTCCCAGTCAGACTTACAGTAGTTATCACTAGTCCCAGTCAGACCTATAGTAGTTCTCTCTAGTCCCAGTCAGACCTATAGTAGTTCTCTCTAGTCCCAGTCAGACCTACAGTAGTTCTCTCTAGTCCCAGTCAGACCTATAGTAGTTCTCTCTAGTCCCAGTCAGACCTACAGTAGTTCTCTCTAGTCCCAGTCAGACCTACAGTAGTTCTTTCTTGTCCCACTGAGTCCCAGTCAGACCTACAGTTGTTCTCTCTAGTCCCAGTCAGACCTACAGTAGTTCTCTCTAGTCCCAGTCAGGCCTACAGTAGTTCTCTCTATTCCCAGTCAGGCCTACAGTAGTTCTCTCTAGTCCCAGTCAGACCTATAGTAGTTCTCTCTAGTCCCAGTCAGACCTATAGTAGTTCTCTCTAGTCCCAGTCAGACCTACAGTAGTTCTTTCTATTCCCACTGAGTCAGGACCTACAGTAGTTCTCTCTAGTCCCAGTCAGACCTACAGTAGTTCTCTCTAGTCCCAGTCAGGCCTACAGTAGTTCTCTCTATTCCCAGTCAGGCCTACAGTAGTTCTCTCTAGTCCCAGTCAGACCTAGTAGTTCTCTCTAGTCCCAGTCAGGCCTACAGTAGTTCTATTCCCAGTCAGACCTTAGTAGTTCTCTCTAGTCCCAGTCAGACCTAGTAGTTTTCTCAGTCCCAGTCAGACCTATAGTAGTTCTCTCTAGTCCCACTGTTCCAGTCAGACCTACAGTAGTTCTCTCTAGTCCCAGTCAGACCTATAGTAGTTCTCTCTAGTCCAAGTCAGACCTATAGTAGTTATCTCGAGTCCCAGTCAGACCTATAGTAGTTCTCTCTAGTCCCAGTCAGACCTATAGTAGTTCTCTCTAGTTCCACTGAGCCCCAGTCAGACCTACAGTAGTTCTCTAGTCCCAGTCAGACTTATAGTAGTTATCTCTAGTCCCAGTCAGACCTATAGTAGTTCTCTCTAGTCCCAGTCAGACCTACAGTAGTTCTCTCTAGTCCCAGTCAGACCTACAGTTGTTCTCTCTTGTCCCAGTCAGACCTACAGTAGTTCTCTCAAGTCCCAGTCAGACCTATAGTAGTTCTATCTAGTCCCACTGAGCCCCAGGCAGACCTATAGTAGTTATCTCTAGTCCCAGTCAGACCTGTAGTAGTTCTCTCTAGTCCCAGTCAGACCTAGTAGTTATCTCGAGTCCCAGTCAGACCTAGTAGTTCTCTCTAGTCCCAGTCAGACCTATAGTAGTTCTCTCTAGTCCAAGTCAGACCTATAGTAGTTATCTCGAGTCCCAGTCAGACCTATAGTAGTTCTCTCTAGTCCCAGTCAGACCTATAGTAGTTCTCTCTAGTTCCACTGAGCCCCAGTCAGACCTACAGTAGTTCTCTCTAGTCCCAGTCAGACTTATAGTAGTTATCTCTAGTCCCAGTCAGACCTATAGTAGTTCTCTCTAGTCCCAGTCAGACCTACAGTAGTTCTCTCTAGTCCCAGTCAGACCTACAGTTGTTCTCTCTTGTCCCAGTCAGACCTACAGTAGTTCTCTCAAGTCCCAGTCAGACCTATAGTAGTTCTATCTAGTCCCACTGAGCCCCAGGCAGACCTATAGTAGTTATCTCTAGTCCCAGTCAGACCTATAGTAGTTCTCTCTAGTCCCAGTCAGACCTACAGTAGTTCTCTCTAGTCCCAGTCAGACCTATAGTAGTTCTCTCTAGTCCCACTGAGCCCCAGTCAGACCTATAGTAGTTATCTCTAGTCCCAGTCAGACCTATAGTAGTTATCTCTAGTCCCAGTCAGACCTATAGTAGTTCTCTCTAGTCCCAGTCAGACCTACAGTAGTTCTCTCTAGTCCCAGTCAGACCTACAGTAGCTCTCTCTAGTCCCTGTCAGACTTATAGTAGTTATCTCTAGTCCCAGTCAGACCTATAGTAGTTCTCTCTAGTCCCAGTCAGACCTATATTAGTTATCTCTAGTCCCAGTCAGACCTATAGTAGTTCTCTCTAGTCCCAGTCAGACCTATAGTAGTTCTCTCTAGTCCCAGTCAGACCTATAGTAGTTATCTCTAGTCCCAGTCAGACCTATAGTAGTTCTCTCTAGTCCCAGTCAGACCTATAGTAGTTCTCTCTAGTCCCAGTCAGACCTATAGTAGTTCTCTCTAGTTCCACTGAGCCCCAGTCAGACCTACAGTAGTTCTCTCTAGTCCCAGTCAGACCTACAGTAGTTCTCTCTAGTCCCAGTCAGACTTACAGTAGTTATCTCTAGTCCCAGTCAGACCTATAGTAGTTCTCTCTAGTCCCAGTCAGACCTACAGTAGTTCTCTCTAGTCCCAGTCAGACCTACAGTTGTTCTCTCTTGTCCCAGTCAGACCTACAGTAGTTCTCTCGAGTCCCAGTCAGACCTATAGTAGTTCTATCTAGTCCCACTGAGCCCCAGTCAGACCTATAGTAGTTATCTCTAGTCCCAGTCAGAACTATAGTAGTTATCTCTAGTCCCAGTCAGACCTACAGTAGTTATCTCTAGTCCCAGTCAGGCCTACAGTAGTTCTCTCTATTCCCAGTCAGACCTATAGTAGTTCTCTCTAGTCCCAGTCAGACCTAGTAGTTTTCTCTAGTCCCAGTCAGACCTATAGTAGTTCTCTCTAGTCCCACTGTTCCAGTCAGACCTACAGTAGTTATCTCGAGTCCCAGTCAGACCTATAGTAGTTCTCTCTAGTCCCAGTCAGACCTATAGTAGTTCTCTCTAGTTCCACTGAGCCCCAGTCAGACCTACAGTAGTTCTCTCTAGTCCCAGTCAGACCTTATAGTAGTTATCTCTAGTCCCAGTCAGACCTATAGTAGTTCTCTCTAGTCCCAGTCAGACCTACAGTAGTTCTCTAGTCCCAGTCAGACCTACAGTTGTTCTCTCTTGTCCCAGTCAGACCTACAGTAGTTCTCTCAAGTCCCAGTCAGACCTATAGTAGTTCTATCTAGTCCCACTGAGCCCCAGGCAGACCTATAGTAGTTATCTCTAGTCCCAGTCAGACCTATAGTAGTTCTCTCTAGTCCCAGTCAGACCTAGTAGTTATCTCGAGTCCCAGTCAGACCTAGTAGTTCTCTCTAGTCCCAGTCAGACCTATAGTAGTTCTCTCTAGTCCAAGTCAGACCTATAGTAGTTATCTCGAGTCCCAGTCAGACCTATAGTAGTTCTCTCTAGTCCCAGTCAGACCTATAGTAGTTCTATCTAGTCCCACTGAGCCCCAGGCAGACCTATAGTAGTTATCTCTAGTCCCAGTCAGACCTATAGTAGTTCTCTCTAGTCCCAGTCAGACCTACAGTAGTTCTCTCTAGTCCCAGTCAGACCTATAGTAGTTCTCTCTAGTCCCACTGAGCCCCAGTCAGACCTATAGTAGTTATCTCTAGTCCCAGTCAGACCTATAGTAGTTATCTCTAGTCCCAGTCAGACCTATAGTAGTTCTCTCTAGTCCCAGTCAGACCTACAGTAGTTCTCTCTAGTCCCAGTCAGACCTACAGTTGTTCTCTCTTGTCCCAGTCAGACCTACAGTAGTTCTCTCGAGTCCCAGTCAGACCTATAGTAGTTCTATCTAGTCCCACTGAGCCCCAGTCAGACCTATAGTAGTTATCTCTAGTCCCAGTCAGAACTATAGTAGTTATCTCTAGTCCCAGTCAGACCTATAGTAGTTCTCTCTAGTCCCAGTCAGACCTACAGTAGTTCTCTCTAGTCCCAGTCAGACCTACAGTTGTTCTTATCTGTCCCAGTCAGACCTACAGTAGTTCTCTCGAGTCCCAGTCAGACCTATAGTAGTTCTATCTAGTCCCACTGAGCCCCAGTCAGACCTATAGTAGTTCTCTCTAGTCCCAGTCAGACCTACAGTAGTTCTCTGTAGTCCCAGTCAGACCTATAGTAGTTATCTCTAGTCCCAGTCAGACCTACAGTAGTTATCTCGAGTCCCAGTCAGACCTAGTAGTTCTCTCTAGTCCCAGTCAGACTTATAGTAGTTATCTCTAGTCCCAGTCAGACCTATAGTAGTTCTCTCTAGTCCCAGTCAGACCTACAGTAGTTCTCTCTAGTCCCAGTCAGACCTACAGTTGTTCTCTCTTGTCCCAGTCAGACCTACAGTAGTTCTCTCAAGTCCCAGTCAGACCTATAGTAGTTCTATCTAGTCCCACTGAGCCCCAGGCAGACCTATAGTAGTTATCTCTAGTCCCAGTCAGACCTATAGTAGTTCTCTCTAGTCCCAGTCAGACCTACAGTAGTTCTCTAGTCCCAGTCAGACCTATAGTAGTTACTCTAGTCCCACTGAGCCCCAGTCAGACCTATAGTAGTTATCTCTAGTCCCAGTCAGACCTATAGTAGTTATCTCTAGTCCCAGTCAGAAATAGTAGTTCTCTCTAGTCCCAGTCAGACCTACAGTAGTTCTCTCTAGTCCCAGTCAGACCTACAGTAGCTCTCTCTAGTCCCTGTCAGACTTATAGTAGTTATCTCTAGTCCCAGTCAGACCTATAGTAGTTCTCTAGTCCCAGTCAGACCTATATTAGTTATCTCTAGTCCCAGTCAGACCTATAGTAGTTCTCTCTCCCAGTCAGACCTATAGTAGTTCTCTCTAGTCCCAGTCAGACCTATAGTAGTTATCTCTAGTCCCAGTCAGACCTATAGTAGTTCTAGTCCCAGTCAGACCTATAGTAGTTCTCTCTAGTCCCAGTCAGACCTATAGTAGTTCTCTCTGTGTTCCACTGAACCCCAGTCAGACCTACAGTAGTTCTCTCTAGTCCCAGTCAGACCTACAGTAGTTCTCTCTAGTCCCAGTCAGACTTACAGTAGTTATCTCTAGTCCCAGTCAGACCTATAGTAGTTCTCTCTAGTCCCAGTCAGACCTACAGTAGTTATCTCTAGTCCCAGTCAGACCTACAGTTGTTCTCTCTTGTCCCAGTCAGACCTACAGTAGTTCTCTCTTGTCCCAGTCAGACCTATAGTAGTTCTATCTAGTCCCACTGAGCCCCAGTCAGACCTATAGTAGTTATCTCTAGTCCCAGTCAGAACTATAGTAGTTATCTCTAGTCCCAGTCAGACCTATAGTAGTTCTCTCTAGTCCCAGTCAGACCTACAGTAGTTCTCTCTAGTCCCAGTCAGACCTACAGTTGTTCTCTCTTGTCCCAGTCAGACCTACAGTAGTTCTCTCGAGTCCCAGTCAGACCTATAGTAGTTCTATCTAGTCCCACTGAGCCCCAGTCAGACCTATAGTAGTTCTCTCTAGTCCCAGTCAGACCTACAGTAGTTCTCTCTAGTCCCAGTCAGACCTACAGTGTTATCTCGACTCCCAGTCAGACCTAGTAGTTCTCTCTGTCCCAGTCAGACCTACAGTAGTTCTCTCTAGTCCCAGTCAGACCTATAGTAGTTATCTCGAGTCCCAGTCAGACCTAGTAGTTCTCTCTCTAGTCCCAGTCAGACCTATAGTAGTTCTCTCTAGTCCAGTCAGACCTATAGTAGTTATCTCGTCCCAGTCAGACCTATAGTAGTTCTCTCTAGTCCCAGTCAGACCTATAGTAGTTCTCTCTAGTTCCACTGAGCCCCAGTCAGACCTACAGTAGTTCTCTCTAGTCCCAGTCAGACCTATAGTAGTTATCTCTAGTCCCAGTCAGACCTATAGTAGTTCTCTCTAGTCCCAGTCAGACCTACAGTAGTTCTCTCTAGTCCCAGTCAGACCTACAGTTGTTCTCTCTTGTCCCAGTCAGACCTACAGTAGTTCTCTCGAGTTCCAGTCAGACCTATAGTAGTTCTATCTAGTCCCACTGAGCCCCAGTCAGACCTACAGTAGTTCTCTCTAGTCCCAGTCAGACCTACAGTAGTTCTCTCTAGTCCCAGTCAGACTTACAGTAGTTATCTCTAGTCCCAGTCAGACCTACAGTAGTTCTCTCTAGTCCCAGTCAGGCCTACAGTAGTTCTCTCTATTCCCAGTCAGGCCTACAGTAGTTCTCTCTAGTCCCAGTCAGACCTACAGTAGTTCTCTCTAGTCCCAGTCAGGCCTACAGTAGTTCTCTCTAGTCCCAGTCAGACCTATAGTAGTTCTCTCTAGTCCCAGTCAGACCTAGTAGTTTTCTCTAGTCCCAGTCAGACCTATCTCTCTAGTCCCAGTTCCAGACCTACAGTAGTTCTCTCTATTCCCAGTCAGACCTATAGTAGTTCTCTCTAGTCCAAGTCAGACCTATAGTAGTTATCTCGAGTCCCAGTCAGACCTATAGTAGTTCTCTCTAGTCCCAGTCAGACCTATAGTAGTTCTCTCTAGTTCCACTGAGCCCCAGTCAGACCTACAGTAGTTCTCTCTAGTCCCAGTCAGACTTATAGTAGTTATCTCTAGTCCCAGTCAGACCTATAGTAGTTCTCTCTAGTCCCAGTCAGACCTACAGTAGTTCTCTCTAGTCCCAGTCAGACCTACAGTTGTTCTCTCTTGTCCCAGTCAGACCTACAGTAGTTCTCTCAAGTCCCAGTCAGACCTATAGTAGTTCTATCTAGTCCCACTGAGCCCCAGGCAGACCTATAGTAGTTATCTCTAGTCCCAGTCAGACCTATAGTAGTTCTCTCTAGTCCCAGTCAGACCTAGTAGTTATCTCGAGTCCCAGTCAGACCTAGTAGTTCTCTCTAGTCCCAGTCAGACCTATAGTAGTTCTCTCTAGTCCAAGTCAGACCTACAGTAGTTATCTCGAGTCCCAGTCAGACCTAGTAGTTCTCTCTAGTCCCAGTCAGACCTATAGTAGTTCTCTCTAGTCCCAGTCAGACCTATAGTAGTTCTCTCTAGTCCCAGTCAGACCTATAGTAGTTATCTCTAGTCCCAGTCAGACCTATAGTAGTTCTCTCTAGTCCCAGTCAGACCTATAGTAGTTCTCTCTAGTCCCAGTCAGACCTATAGTAGTTCTCTCTAGTTCCACTGAACCCCAGTCAGACCTACAGTAGTTCTCTCTAGTCCCAGTCAGACCTACAGTAGTTCTCTCTAGTCCCAGTCAGACTTACAGTAGTTATCTCTAGTCCCAGTCAGACCTATAGTAGTTCTCTCTAGTCCCAGTCAGACCTACAGTTGTTCTCTCTTGTCCCAGTCAGACCTACAGTAGTTCTCTCGAGTCCCAGTCAGACCTATAGTAGTTCTATCTAGTCCCACTGAGCCCCAGTCAGACCTATAGTAGTTATCTCTAGTCCCAGTCAGAACTATAGTAGTTCTCTCTAGTCCCAGTCAGACCTATAGTAGTTCTCTCTAGTCCCAGTCAGACCTACAGTAGTTCTCTCTAGTCCCAGTCAGACCTACAGTAGTTCTCTCTAGTCCCAGTCAGACCTACAGTAGTTCTCTCTAGTCCCAGTCAGACCTATAGTAGTTCTCTCTAGTCCCAGTCAGACCTATAGTAGTTCTCCCAGTCAGACCTCTAGTCCCAGTCAGACCTATAGTAGTTATCTCTAGTCCCAGTCAGACCTACAGTAGTTATCTCGAGTCCCAGTTCTCTCTAGTCCCAGTCAGACTTATAGTAGTTATCTCTAGTCCCAGTCAGACCTATAGTAGTTCTCTCAGTCAGACCTACAGTAGTTCTCTCTAGTCCCAGTCAGACCTACAGTAGTTCTCTCTAGTCCCAGTCAGACCTATAGTAGTTCTCTCTAGTAAGTCCCAGTCAGACCTATAGTAGTTCTCTCTAGTCCCACTGAGCCCCAGGCAGACCTATAGTAGTTATCTCTAGTCCCAGTCAGACCTATAGTAGTTCTCTCTAGTCCCAGTCAGACCTACAGTAGTTCTCTCTAGTCCCAGAGACCTATAGTAGTTCTCTCTAGTCCCACTGAGTCAGACCTATAGTAGTTATCTCTAGTCCCAGTCAGACCTATAGTAGTTATCTCTAGTCCCAGTCAGACCTATAGTAGTTCTCTCTAGTCCCAGTCAGACCTACAGTAGTTCTCTCTAGTCCCAGTCAGACCTACAGTAGCTCTAGTCCCTGTCAGACTTATAGTAGTTATCTCTAGTCCCAGTCAGACCTATAGTAGTTCTCTCTAGTCCCAGTCAGACCTATATTAGTTATCTCTAGTCCCAGTCAGACCTATAGTAGTTCTCTCTAGTCCCAGTCAGACCTATAGTAGTTCTCTCTAGTCCCAGTCAGACCTATAGTAGTTATCTCTAGTCCCAGTCAGACCTATAGTAGTTCTCTCTAGTCCCAGTCAGACCTATAGTAGTTCTCTCTAGTCCCAGTCAGACCTATAGTAGTTCTCTCTAGTTCCACTGAACCCCAGTCAGACCTACAGTAGTTCTCTCTAGTCCCAGTCAGACCTACAGTAGTTCTCTCTAGTCCCAGTCAGACTTACAGTAGTTATCTCTAGTCCCAGTCAGACCTATAGTAGTTCTCTCTAGTCCCAGTCAGACCTACAGTAGTTATCTCTAGTCCCAGTCAGACCTACAGTTGTTCTCTCTTGTCCCAGTCAGACCTACAGTAGTTCTCTCGAGTCCCAGTCAGACCTATAGTAGTTCTATCTAGTCCCACTGAGCCCCAGTCAGACCTATAGTAGTTATCTCTAGTCCCAGTCAGAACTATAGTAGTTATCTCTAGTCCCAGTCAGACCTATAGTAGTTCTCTCTAGTCCCAGTCAGACCTACAGTAGTTCTCTCTAGTCCCAGTCAGACCTACAGTTGTTCTCTCTTGTCCCAGTCAGACCTACAGTAGTTCTCTCGAGTCCCAGTCAGACCTATAGTAGTTCTATCTAGTCCCACTGAGCCCCAGTCAGACCTATAGTAGTTCTCTCTAGTCCCAGTCAGACCTACAGTAGTTCTCTCTAGTCCCAGTCAGACCTACAGTAGTTATCTCGAGTCCCAGTCAGACCTAGTAGTTCTCTCTAGTCCCAGTCAGACCTACAGTAGTTCTCTCTAGTCCCAGTCAGACCTATAGTAGTTATCTCGAGTCCCAGTCAGACCTAGTAGTTCTCTCTAGTCCCAGTCAGACCTATAGTAGTTCTCTCTAGTCCAAGTCAGACCTATAGTAGTTATCTCGAGTCCCAGTCAGACCTATAGTAGTTCTCTCTAGTCCCAGTCAGACCTATAGTAGTTCTCTCTAGTTCCACTGAGCCCCAGTCAGACCTACAGTAGTTCTCTCTAGTCCCAGTCAGACCTATAGTAGTTATCTCTAGTCCCAGTCAGACCTATAGTAGTTCTCTCTAGTCCCAGTCAGACCTACAGTAGTTCTCTCTAGTCCCAGTCAGACCTACAGTTGTTCTCTCTTGTCCCAGTCAGACCTACAGTAGTTCTCTCGAGTTCCAGTCAGACCTATAGTAGTTCTATCTAGTCCCACTGAGCCCCAGTCAGACCTACAGTAGTTCTCTCTAGTCCCAGTCAGACCTACAGTAGTTCTCTCTAGTCCCAGTCAGACTTACAGTAGTTATCTCTAGTCCCAGTCAGACCTACAGTAGTTCTCTCTAGTCCCAGTCAGGCCTACAGTAGTTCTCTCTATTCCCAGTCAGGCCTACAGTAGTTCTCTCTAGTCCCAGTCAGACCTACAGTAGTTCTCTCTAGTCCCAGTCAGGCCTACAGTAGTTCTCTCTATTCCCAGTCAGACCTATAGTAGTTCTCTCTAGTCCCAGTCAGACCTAGTAGTTTTCTCTAGTCCCAGTCAGACCTATAGTAGTTCTCTCTAGTCCCACTGTTCCAGTCAGACCTACAGTAGTTCTCTCTATTCCCAGTCAGACCTATAGTAGTTCTCTCTAGTCCAAGTCAGACCTATAGTAGTTATCTCGAGTCCCAGTCAGACCTATAGTAGTTCTCTCTAGTCCCAGTCAGACCTATAGTAGTTCTCTCTAGTTCCACTGAGCCCCAGTCAGACCTACAGTAGTTCTCTCTAGTCCCAGTCAGACTTATAGTAGTTATCTCTAGTCCCAGTCAGACCTATAGTAGTTCTCTCTAGTCCCAGTCAGACCTACAGTAGTTCTCTCTAGTCCCAGTCAGACCTACAGTTGTTCTCTCTTGTCCCAGTCAGACCTACAGTAGTTCTCTCAAGTCCCAGTCAGACCTATAGTAGTTCTATCTAGTCCCACTGAGCCCCAGGCAGACCTATAGTAGTTATCTCTAGTCCCAGTCAGACCTATAGTAGTTCTCTCTAGTCCCAGTCAGACCTAGTAGTTATCTCGAGTCCCAGTCAGACCTAGTAGTTCTCTCTAGTCCCAGTCAGACCTATAGTAGTTCTCTCTAGTCCCAGTCAGACCTATAGTAGTTATCTCGAGTCCCAGTCAGACCTAGTAGTTCTCTCTAGTCCCAGTCAGACCTATAGTAGTTCTCTCTAGTCCCAGTCAGACCTATAGTAGTTATCTCTAGTCCCAGTCAGACCTATAGTAGTTCTCTCTAGTCCCAGTCAGACCTATAGTAGTTCTCTCTAGTCCCAGTCAGACCTATAGTAGTTCTCTCTAGTTCCACTGAGTCAGACCTACAGTAGTTCTCTCTAGTCCCAGTCAGACCTACTCTAGTCCCAGTCAGACTTATAGTAGTTATCTCTAGTCCCAGTCAGACCTATAGTAGTTCTCTCTAGTCCCAGTCAGACCTACAGTCCCAGTCAGTTCTCTCTTGTCCCAGTCAGACCTACAGTAGTTCTCTCTAGTCCCAGTCAGACCTATAGTAGTTCTATCTAGTCCCACTGAGCCCCAGTCAGACCTATAGTAGTTATCTCTAGTCCCAGTCAGAACTATAGTAGTTATCTCTAGTCCCAGTCAGACCTATAGTAGTTCTCTCTAGTCCCAGTCAGACCTACAGTAGTTCTCTCTAGTCCCAGTCAGACCTACAGTTGTTCTCTCTTGTCCCAGTCAGACCTACAGTAGTTCTCTCGAGTCCCAGTCAGACCTATAGTAGTTCTATCTAGTCCCACTGAGCCCCAGTCAGACCTATAGTAGTTCTCTCTAGTCCCAGTCAGACCTACAGTAGTTCTCTCTAGTCCCAGTCAGACCTATAGTAGTTATCTCTAGTCCCAGTCAGACCTACAGTAGTTATCTCGAGTCCCAGTCAGACCTAGTAGTTCTCTCTAGTCCCAGTCAGACCTACAGTAGTTCTCTCTAGTCCCAGTCAGACCTATAGTAGATCTCTCCCAGTCAGACCTAGTAGTTCTCTCTAGTCCCAGTCAGACCTATAGTAGTTCTCTCTAGTCCAAGTCAGACCTATAGTAGTTATCTCGAGTCCCAGTCAGACCTATAGTAGTTCTCTCTAGTCCCAGTCAGACCTATAGTAGTTCTCTCTAGTTCCACTGAGCCCCAGTCAGACCTACAGTAGTTCTCTCTAGTCCCAGTCAGACCTATAGTAGTTATCTCTAGTCCCAGTCAGACCTATAGTAGTTCTCTCTAGTCCCAGTCAGACCTACAGTAGTTCTCTCTAGTCCCAGTCAGACCTACAGTTGTTCTCTCTTGTCCCAGTCAGACCTACAGTAGTTCTCTCCCACTGAGTTCCAGTCAGACCTATAGTAGTTCTATCTCCCACTGAGCCCCAGTCAGACCTACAGTAGTTCTCTCTAGTCCCAGTCAGACCTACAGTAGTTCTCTCTAGTCCCAGTCAGACTTACAGTAGTTATCTCTAGTCCCAGTCAGACCTACAGTAGTTCTCTCTAGTCCCAGTCAGGCCTACAGTAGTTCTCTATTCCCAGTCAGGCCTACAGTAGTTCTCTCTAGTCCCAGTCAGACCTACAGTAGTTCTCTCTAGTCCCAGTCAGGCCTACAGTAGTTCTCTCTATTCCCAGTCAGACCTATAGTAGTTCTCTCTAGTCCCAGTCAGACCTAGTAGTTTTCTCTCTAGTCCCAGTCAGACCTATAGTAGTTCTCTCTAGTCCCACTGTTCCAGTCAGACCTACAGTAGTTCTCTCTAGTCCCAGTCAGACCTATAGTAGTTCTCTCTAGTCCAAGTCAGACCTATAGTAGTTATCTCGAGTCCCAGTCAGACCTATAGTAGTTCTCTCTAGTCCCAGTCAGACCTATAGTAGTTCTCTCTAGTCCCAGCCCCAGTCAGACCTACAGTAGTTCTCTCTAGTCCCAGTCAGACCTATAGTAGTTATCTCTAGTCCCAGTCAGACCTATAGTAGTTCTCTCTAGTCCCAGTCAGACCTACAGTAGTTCTCTAGTCCCAGTCAGACCTACAGTTGTTCTCTCTTGTCCCAGTCAGACCTACAGTAGTTCTCTCAAGTCCCAGTCAGACCTATAGTAGTTCTATCTAGTCCCACTGAGCCCCAGGCAGACCTATAGTAGTTATCTCTAGTCCCAGTCAGACCTATAGTAGTTCTCTCTAGTCCCAGTCAGACCTAGTAGTTATCTCTAGTCCCAGTCAGACCTAGTAGTTCTCTCTAGTCCCAGTCAGACCTATAGTAGTTCTCTCTAGTCCAAGTCAGACCTATAGTAGTTATCTCTAGTCCCAGTCAGACCTATAGTAGTTCTCTCTAGTCCCAGTCAGACCTATAGTAGTTCTCTCTAGTTCCACTGAGCCCCAGTCAGACCTACAGTAGTTCTCTCTAGTCCCAGTCAGACCTATAGTAGTTATCTCTAGTCCCAGTCAGACCTATAGTAGTTCTCTCTAGTCCCAGTCAGACCTATAGTAGTTCTCTCTAGTCCCAGTCAGACCTACAGTTGTTCTCTCTAGTCAGACCTACAGTTGTTCTCTCTTGTCCCAGTCAGACCTACAGTAGTTCTCAGTCAGACCTATAGTAGTTCTATCTAGTCCCACTGAGCCCAGTCAGACCTACAGTAGTTCTCTCTAGTCCCAGTCAGACCTACAGTAGTTCTCTCTAGTCCCAGTCAGACTTACAGTAGTTATCTCTAGTCCCAGTCAGACCTACAGTAGTTCTCTCTAGTCCCAGTCAGGCCTACAGTAGTTCTCTCTATTCCCAGTCAGGCCTACAGTAGTTCTCTCTAGTCCCAGTCAGGCCTACAGTAGTTCTCTCTATTCCCAGTCAGGCCTACAGTAGTTCTCTCTAGTCCCAGTCAGACCTACAGTAGTTCTCTCTAGTCCCAGTCAGGCCTACAGTAGTTCTCTCTATTCCCAGTCAGACCTAGTAGTTTTCTCTAGTCCCAGTCAGACCTATAGTAGTTCTCTCTAGTCCAAGTCAGACCTATAGTAGTTATCTCGAGTCCCAGTCAGACCTATAGTAGTTCTCTCTAGTCCCAGTCAGACCTATAGTAGTTCTCTCTAGTTCCACTGAGCCCCAGTCAGACCTACAGTAGTTCTCTCTAGTCCCAGTCAGACTTATAGTAGTTATCTCTAGTCCCAGTCAGACCTATAGTAGTTCTCTCTAGTCCCAGTCAGACCTACAGTAGTTCTCTCTAGTCCCAGTCAGACCTACAGTTGTTCTCTCTTGTCCCAGTCAGACCTACAGTAGTTCTCTCAAGTCCCAGTCAGACCTATAGTAGTTCTATCTAGTCCCACTGAGCCCCAGGCAGACCTATAGTAGTTATCTCTAGTCCCAGTCAGACCTATAGTAGTTCTCTCTAGTCCCAGTCAGACCTAGTAGTTATCTCGAGTCCCAGTCAGACCTAGTAGTTCTCTCTAGTCCCAGTCAGACCTATAGTAGTTCTCTCTAGTCCAAGTCAGACCTATAGTAGTTATCTCGAGTCCCAGTCAGACCTATAGTAGTTCTCTCTAGTCCCAGTCAGACCTATAGTAGTTCTCTCTAGTTCCACTGAGCCCCAGTCAGACCTACAGTAGTTCTCTCTAGTCCCAGTCAGACTTATAGTAGTTATCTCTAGTCCCAGTCAGACCTATAGTAGTTCTCTCTAGTCCCAGTCAGACCTACAGTAGTTCTCTCTAGTCCCAGTCAGACCTACAGTTGTTCTCTCTTGTCCCAGTCAGACCTACAGTAGTTCTCTCAAGTCCCAGTCAGACCTATAGTAGTTCTCTCTAGTCCCACTGAGCCCCAGTCAGACCTATAGTAGTTATCTCTAGTCCCAGTCAGACCTATAGTAGTTATCTCTAGTCCCAGTCAGACCTATAGTAGTTCTCTCTAGTCCCAGTCAGACCTACAGTAGTTCTCTCTAGTCCCAGTCAGACCTACAGTAGCTCTCTCTAGTCCCTGTCAGACTTATAGTAGTTATCTCTAGTCCCAGTCAGACCTATAGTAGTTCTCTCTAGTCCCAGTCAGACCTATATTAGTTATCTCTAGTCCCAGTCAGACCTATAGTAGTTCTCTCTAGTCCCAGTCAGACCTATAGTAGTTCTCTAGTCCCAGTCAGACCTATAGTAGTTATCTCTAGTCCCAGTCAGACCTATAGTAGTTCTCTCTAGTCCCAGTCAGACCTATAGTAGTTCTCTCTAGTCCCAGTCAGACCTATAGTAGTTCTCTCTAGTTCCACTGAGCCCCAGTCAGACCTACAGTAGTTCTCTCTAGTCCCAGTCAGACCTACAGTAGTTCTAGTCCCAGTCAGACTTACAGTAGTTATCTCTAGTCCCAGTCAGACCTATAGTAGTTCTCTCTAGTCCCAGTCAGACCTACAGTAGTTCTCTCTAGTCCCAGTCAGACCTACAGTTGTTCTCTCTTGTCCCAGTCAGACCTACAGTAGTTCTCTCTTGTCCCAGTCAGACCTATAGTAGTTCTCTCTAGTCCCACTGTCAGACCTATAGTAGTTATCTCTAGTCCCAGTCAGAACTATAGTAGTTATCTCTAGTCCCAGTCAGACCTACAGTAGTTATCTCTAGTCCCAGTCAGACCTACAGTAGTTCTCTGTAGTCCCAGTCAGACCTATAGTAGTTATCTCTAGTCCCAGTCAGACCTACAGTAGTTATCTCGAGTCCCAGTCAGACCTAGTAGTTCTCTCTAGTCCCAGTCAGACTTATAGTAGTTATCTCTAGTCCCAGTCAGACCTATAGTAGTTCTCTCTAGTCCCAGTCAGACCTACAGTAGTTCTCTCTAGTCCCAGTCAGACCTACAGTTGTTCTCTCTTGTCCCAGTCAGACCTACAGTAGTTCTCTCAAGTCCCAGTCAGACCTATAGTAGTTCTATCTAGTCCCACTGAGCCCCAGGCAGACCTATAGTAGTTATCTCTAGTCCCAGTCAGACCTATAGTAGTTCTCTCTAGTCCCAGTCAGACCTACAGTAGTTCTCTCTAGTCCCAGTCAGACCTATAGTAGTTCTCTCTAGTCCCACTGAGCCCCAGTCAGACCTATAGTAGTTATCTCTAGTCCCAGTCAGACCTATAGTAGTTATCTCTAGTCCCAGTCAGACCTATAGTAGTTCTCTCTAGTCCCAGTCAGACCTACAGTAGTTCTCTCTAGTCCCAGTCAGACCTACAGTAGCTCTCTCTAGTCCCTGTCAGACTTATAGTAGTTATCTCTAGTCCCAGTCAGACCTATAGTAGTTCTCTCTAGTCCCAGTCAGACCTATATTAGTTATCTCTAGTCCCAGTCAGACCTATAGTAGTTCTCTCTAGTCCCAGTCAGACCTATAGTAGTTCTCTCTAGTCCCAGTCAGACCTATAGTAGTTATCTCTAGTCCCAGTCAGACCTATAGTAGTTCTCTCTAGTCCCAGTCAGACCTATAGTAGTTCTCTAGTCCCAGTCAGACCTATAGTAGTTCTCTCTAGTTCCACTGAGTCAGACCTACAGTAGTTCTCTCTAGTCCCAGTCAGACCTACAGTAGTTCTCTCTAGTCCCAGTCAGACTTACAGTAGTTATCTCTAGTCCCAGTCAGACCTATAGTAGTTCTCTCTAGTCCCAGTCAGACCTACAGTAGTTATCTCTAGTCCCAGTCAGACCTACAGTTGTTCTCTCTTGTCCCAGTCAGACCTACAGTAGTTCTCTCGAGTCCCAGTCAGACCTATAGTAGTTCTATCTAGTCCCACTGAGCCCCAGTCAGACCTATAGTAGTTATCTCTAGTCCCAGTCAGAACTATAGTAGTTATCTCTAGTCCCAGTCAGACCTATAGTAGTTCTCTCTAGTCCCAGTCAGACCTACAGTAGTTCTCTCTAGTCCCAGTCAGACCTACAGTTGTTCTCTCTTGTCCCAGTCAGACCTACAGTAGTTCTCTCGAGTCCCAGTCAGACCTATAGTAGTTCTATCTAGTCCCACTGAGCCCCAGTCAGACCTATAGTAGTTCTCTCTAGTCCCAGTCAGACCTACAGTAGTTCTCTGTAGTCCCAGTCAGACCTATAGTAGTTATCTCTAGTCCCAGTCAGACCTACAGTAGTTATCTCGAGTCCCAGTCAGACCTAGTAGTTCTCTCTAGTCCCAGTCAGACCTACAGTAGTTCTCTCTAGTCCCAGTCAGACCTATAGTAGTTATCTCGAGTCCCAGTCAGACCTAGTAGTTCTCTCTAGTCCCAGTCAGACCTATAGTAGTTCTCTCTAGTCCAAGTCAGACCTATAGTAGTTATCTCGAGTCCCAGTCAGACCTATAGTAGTTCTCTCTAGTCCCAGTCAGACCTATAGTAGTTCTCTCTAGTTCCACTGAGCCCCAGTCAGACCTACAGTAGTTCTCTCTAGTCCCAGTCAGACCTATAGTAGTTATCTCTAGTCCCAGTCAGACCTATAGTAGTTCTCTCTAGTCCCAGTCAGACCTATAGTAGTTCTCTCTAGTCCCAGTCAGACCTATAGTAGTTCTCTCTAGTCCCAGTCAGACCTATAGTAGTTATCTCGAGTCCCAGTCAGACCTAGTAGTTCTCTCTAGTCCCAGTCAGACCTACAGTAGTTCTCTCTAGTCCAAGTCAGACCTATAGTAGTTATCTCGAGTCCCAGTCAGACCTATAGTAGTTCTCTCTAGTTCCACTGAGCCCCAGTCAGACCTACAGTAGTTCTCTCTAGTCCCAGTCAGACTTATAGTAGTTCTCTCTAGTCCCAGTCAGACCTACAGTAGTTCTCTCTAGTCCCAGTCAGACCTACAGTTGTTCTCTCTTGTCCCAGTCAGACATACAGTAGTTCTCTCAAGTCCCAGTCAGACCTATAGTAGTTCTATCTAGTCCCACTGAGCCCCAGGCAGACCTATAGTAGTTATCTCTAGTCCCAGTCAGACCTATAGTAGTTCTCTCTAGTCCCAGTCAGACCTACAGTAGTTCTCTCTAGTCCCAGTCAGACCTATAGTAGTTCTCTCTAGTCCCACTGAGCCCCAGTCAGACCTATAGTAGTTATCTCTAGTCCCAGTCAGACCTATAGTAGTTATCTCTAGTCCCAGTCAGACCTATAGTAGTTCTCTCTAGTCCCAGTCAGACCTACAGTAGTTCTCTCTAGTCCCAGTCAGACCTACACTAGCTCTCTCTAGTCCCTGTCAGACTTATAGTAGTTATCTCTAGTCCCAGTCAGACCTATAGTAGTTCTCTCTAGTCCCAGTCAGACCTATATTAGTTATCTCTAGTCCCAGTCAGACCTATAGTAGTTCTCTCTAGTCCCAGTCAGACCTATAGTAGTTATCTCTAGTCCCAGTCAGACCTATAGTAGTTCTCTCTAGTCCCAGTCAGACCTATAGTAGTTCTCTCTAGTCCCAGTCAGACCTACAGTAGTTCTCTCTAGTTCCACTGAGCCCCAGTCAGACCTACAGTAGTTCTCTCTAGTCCCAGTCAGACCTACAGTAGTTCTCTCTAGTCCCAGTCAGACTTACAGTAGTTATCTCTAGTCCCAGTCAGACCTATAGTAGTTCTCTCTAGTCCCAGTCAGACCTACAGTAGTTCTCTCTAGTCCCAGTCATACCTACAGTTGTTCTCTCTTGTCCCAGTCAGACCTACAGTAGTTCTCTCGAGTCCCAGTCAGACCTATAGTAGTTCTATCTAGTCCCACTGAGCCCCAGTCAGACCTATAGTAGTTATCTCTAGTCCCAGTCAGACCTATAGTAGTTCTCTCTAGTCCCAGTCAGACCTATAGTAGTTCTCTCTAGTCCCAGTCAGACCTACAGTAGTTCTCTCTAGTCCCAGTCAGACCTACAGTTGTTCTCTCTTGTCCCAGTCAGACCTACAGTAGTTCTCTCGAGTCCCAGTCAGACCTATAGTAGTTCTATCTAGTCCCACTGAGCCCCAGTCAGACCTATAGTAGTTCTCTCTAGTCCCAGTCAGACCTACAGTAGTTCTCTCTAGTCCCAGTCAGACCTATAGTAGTTATCTCTAGTCCCAGTCAGACCTATAGTAGTTATCTCGAGTCCCAGTCAGACCTACAGTAGTTCTCTCTAGTCCCAGTCAGACCTATAGTAGTTCTCTCTAGTCCCACTGAGCCCCAGTCAGACCTATAGTAGTTATCTCTAGTCCCAGTCAGACCTATAGTAGTTATCTCTAGTCCCAGTCAGACCTATAGTAGTTCTCTCTAGTCCCAGTCAGACCTACAGTAGTTCTCTCTAGTCCCAGTCAGACCTACACTAGCTCTCTCTAGTCCCTGTCAGACTTATAGTAGTTATCTCTAGTCCCAGTCAGACCTATAGTAGTTCTCTCTAGTCCCAGTCAGACCTATATTAGTTATCTCTAGTCCCAGTCAGACCTATAGTAGTTCTCTCTAGTCCCAGTCAGACCTATAGTAGTTATCTCTAGTCCCAGTCAGACCTATAGTAGTTCTCTCTAGTCCCAGTCAGACCTATAGTAGTTCTCTCTAGTCCCAGTCAGACCTATAGTAGTTCTCTCTAGTTCCACTGAGCCCCAGTCAGACCTACAGTAGTTCTCTCTAGTCCCAGTCAGACCTACAGTAGTTCTCTCTAGTCCCAGTCAGACTTACAGTAGTTATCTCTAGTCCCAGTCAGACCTATAGTAGTTCTCTCTAGTCCCAGTCAGACCTACAGTAGTTCTCTCTAGTCCCAGTCATACCTACAGTTGTTCTCTCTTGTCCCAGTCAGACCTACAGTAGTTCTCTCGAGTCCCAGTCAGACCTATAGTAGTTCTATCTAGTCCCACTGAGCCCCAGTCAGACCTATAGTAGTTATCTCTAGTCCCAGTCAGACCTATAGTAGTTCTCTCTAGTCCCAGTCAGACCTATAGTAGTTCTCTCTAGTCCCAGTCAGACCTACAGTAGTTCTCTCTAGTCCCAGTCAGACCTACAGTTGTTCTCTCTTGTCCCAGTCAGACCTACAGTAGTTCTCTCGAGTCCCAGTCAGACCTATAGTAGTTCTATCTAGTCCCACTGAGCCCCAGTCAGACCTATAGTAGTTCTCTCTAGTCCCAGTCAGACCTACAGTAGTTCTCTCTAGTCCCAGTCAGACCTATAGTAGTTATCTCTAGTCCCAGTCAGACCTATAGTAGTTATCTCGAGTCCCAGTCAGACCTAGTAGTTCTCTCTAGTCCCAGTCAGACCTATAGTAGTTCTCTCTAGTCAAAGTCAGACCTATAGTAGTTATCTCGAGTCCCAGTCAGACCTATAGTAGTTCTCTCTAGTCCCAGTCAGACCTATAGTAGTTCTCTCTAGTTCCACTGAGCCCCAGTCAGACCTACAGTAGTTCTCTCTAGTCCCAGTCAGACCTACAGTAGTTCTCTCTAGTCCCAGTCAGACTGATAGTAGTTATCTCTAGTCCCAGTCAGACCTATAGTAGTTCTCTCTAGTCCCAGTCAGACCTACAGTAGTTCTCTCTAGTCCCAGTCAGACCTACAGTTGTTCTCTCTTGTCCCAGTCAGACCTACAGTAGTTCTCTCGAGTCCCAGTCAGACCTATAATAGTTCTATCTAGTCCCACTGAGCCCCAGGCAGACCTATAGTAGTTATCTCTAGTCCCAGTCAGACCTATAGTAGTTCTCTCTAGTCCCAGTCAGACCTACAGTAGTTCTCTCTAGTCCCAGTCAGACCTATAGTAGTTCTCTCTAGTCCCAGTCAGACCTATAGTAGTTCTCTCTAGTCCCACTGAGCCCCAGTCAGACCTATAGTAGTTATCTCTAGTCCCAGTCAGACCTATAGTAGTTCTCTCTAGTCCCAGTCAGACCTACAGTAGTTCTCTCTAGTCCCAGTCAGACCTACAGTTGTTCTCTCTTGTCCCAGTCAGACCTACAGTAGTTATCTCGAGTCCCAGTCAGACCTAGTAGTTCTCTCTAGTCCCAGTCAGACCTACAGTAGTTATCTCGAGTCCCAGTCAGACCTAGTAGTTCTCTCGAGTCCCAGTCAGACCTACAGTAGTTCTCTCTAGTCCCAGTCAGACCTATAGTAGTTATCTCGAGTCCCAGTCAGACCTAGTAGTTATCTCGAGTCCCAGTCAGACCTATAGTAGTTCTCTCTAGTCCAAGTCAGACCTATAGTAGTTATCTCGAGTCCCAGTCAGACCTATAGTAGTTCTCTCTAGTCCCAGTCAGACCTATAGTAGTTCTCTCTAGTCCCAGTCAGACCTATAGTAGTTCTCTCTAGTCCCAGTCAGACCTACAGTAGTTCTCTCTAGTCCCAGTCAGACTTATAGTAGTTATCTCTAGTCCCAGTCAGACCTATAGTAGTTCTCTCTAGTCCCAGTCAGACCTACAGTTGTTCTCTCTTGTCCCAGTCAGACCTACAGTAGTTCTCTCGAGTCCCAGTCAGACCTATAGTAGTTCTATCTAGTCCCACTGAGCCCCAGGCAGACCTATAGTAGTTATCTCTAGTCCCAGTCAGACCTATAGTAGTTCTCTCTAGTCCCAGTCAGACCTACAGTAGTTCTCTCTAGTCCCAGTCAGACCTATAGTAGTTCTCTCTAGTCCCAGTCAGACCTACAGTAGTTCTCTCTAGTCCCAGTCAGACCTACAGTAGTTCTCTCTAGTCCCAGTCAGACCTACAGTAGCTCTCTCTAGTCCCAGTCAGACCTACAGTAGTTCTCTCGAGTCCCAGTCAGACCTATAGTAGTTCTATCTAGTCCCACTGAGCCCCAATCAGACCTATAGTAGTTATCTCTAGTCCCAGTCAGACCTATAGTAGTTCTATCTAGTCCCACTGAGCCCCAGTCAGACCTACAGTAGTTATCTCGAGTCCCAGTCAGATCTATAGTAGTTCTCTCTAGTCCAAGTCAGACCTATAGTACATTTACATTTACATTTAAGTCATTTAGCAGACGCTCTTATCCAGAGCGACTTACAAATTGGTGCGTTCACCTTAAGACATCCAGTGGAACAGCCACTTTACAATAGTGCATCTAAATCTTTTAAGGGGGGGGGTGAGAAGGATTACTTTATCCTATCCTAGGTATTCTTGAAAGAGGTGGGGTTTCAGGTGTCTCCGGAAGGTGGTGATTGACTCCGCTGTCCTGGCGTCGTGAGGGAGTTTGTTCCACCATTGGGGGGCCAGAGCAGCGAACAGTTTTGACTGGGCTGCGCGGGAACTGTACTTCCTCAGTGGTAGGGAGGCGAGCAGGCCAAAGGTGGATGAACGCAGTGCCCTTGTTTGGGTGTAGGGCCTGATCAGAGCCTGGAGGTACTGAGGTGCCGTTCCCTCACAGCTCCGTAGGCAAGCACCATGGTCTTGTAGCGGATGCGAGCTTCAACTGGAAGCCAGTGGAGAGAGCGGAGGAGCGGGGTGACGTGAGAGAACTTGGGAAGGTTGAACACCAGACGGGCTGCGGCGTTCTGGATGAGTTGTAGGGGTTTAATGGCACAGGCAGGGAGCCCAGCCAACAGCGAGTTGCAGTAATCCAGACGGGAGATGACAAGTGCCTGGATTAGGACCTGCGCTGCTTCCTGTGTGAGGCAGGGTCGTACTCTGCGGATGTTGTAGAGCATGAACCTACAAGAACGGGCCACCGCCTTGATGTTAGTTGAGAACGACAGGGTGTTGTCCAGGATCACGCCAAGGTTCTTAGCGCTCTGGGAGGAGGACACAATGGAGTTGTCAACCGTG
Organism: Oncorhynchus nerka; assembly: GCF_034236695.1. Classification (NCBI taxonomy): domain Eukaryota; kingdom Metazoa; phylum Chordata; class Actinopteri; order Salmoniformes; family Salmonidae; genus Oncorhynchus; species Oncorhynchus nerka. The sequence goes on along the minus strand of NC_088398.1, from coordinate 61,340,485 downwards.
ATGGCGAGATCATGGAACAGGCAGTCCTTCCCCGGGAGGAAGAGCAGCTCCGTCTTGCCGAGGTTCAGCTTGAGGTGGTGATCCGTCATCCACACTGATATGTCTGCCAGACATGCAGAGATGCGATTCGCCACCTGGTCATCAGAAGGGGGAAAGGAGAAGATTAATTGTGTGTCGTCTGCATAGCAATGATAGGAGAGACCATGTGAGGTTATGACAGAGCCAAGTGACTTGGTGTATAGCGAGAATAGGAGAGGGCCTAGAACAGAGCCCTGGGGGACGCCAGTGGTGAGAGCGCGTGGTGAGGAGACAGATTCTCGCCACGCCACCTGGTAGGAGCGACCTGTCAGGTAGGGACGCAATCCAAGCGTGGGCCGCGCCGGAGATGCCCAACTCGGAGAGGGTGGAGAGGAGGATCTGATGGTTCACAGTATCGAAGGCAGCCGATAGGTCTAGAAGGATGAGAGCAGAGGAGAGAGAGTTAGCTTTAGCAGTGCGGAGGGCCTCCGTGATACAGAGAAGAGCAGTCTCAGTTGAATGACTAGTCTTGAAACCTGACTGATTTGGATCAAGAAGGTCATTCTGAGAGAGATAGCGGAGAGCTGGCCAAGGACGGCACGTTCAAGAGTTTTGGAGAGAAAAGAAAGAAGGGATACTGGTCTGTAGTTGTTGACATCGGAGGGATCGAGTGTAGGTTTTTTCAGAAGGGGTGCAACTCTCGCTCTCTTGAAGACAGAAGGGACGTAGCCAGCGGTCAGGGATGAGTTGATGAGCGAGGTGAGGTAAGGGAGAAGGTCTCCGGAAATGGTCTGGAGAAGAGAGGAGGGAATAGGGTCAAGCGGGCAGGTTGTTGGGCGGCCGGCCGTCACAAGACGCGAGATTTCATCTGGAGAGAGAGGGAGAAAGAGGTCAGAGCACAGGGTAGGGCAGTGTGAGCAGAACCAGCGGTGTCGTTTGACTTAGCAAACGAGGATCGGATGTCGTCGACCTTCTTTTCAAAATGGTTGACGAAGTCATCTGCAGAGAGGGGGGGGGGGGGGAGGAGGATTCAGGAGGGAGGAGAAGGTGGCAAAGAGCTTCCTAGGGTTAGAGGCAGATGCTTGGACTTTAGAGTGGTAGAAAGTGGCTTTAGCAGCAGAGACAGAAGAGGAAAATGTAGAGAGGAGGGAGTGAAAGGATGCCAGGTCCGCAGGGAGGCGAGTTTTCCTCCATTTCCGCTCGGCTGCCCGGAGCCCTGTTAGTAGTTATCTCAAGTCCCAGTCAGACCTATAGTAGTTCTCTCTAGTCCCAGTCAGACCTATAGTAGTTCTCTCTAGTCCCAGTCAGACCTATAGTAGTTCTCTCTAGTCCCAGTCAGACCTACAGTAGTTCTCTCTAGTCCCAGTCAGACTTATAGTAGTTATCTCTAGTCCCAGTCAGACCTATAGTAGTTATCTCGAGTCCCAGTCAGACCTAGTAGTTATCTCGAGTCCCAGTCAGACCTATAGTAGTTCTCTCTAGTCCAAGTCAGACCTATAGTAGTTATCTCGAGTCCCAGTCAGACCTATAGTAGTTCTCTCTAGTCCCAGTCAGACCTACAGTAGTTCTCTCTAGTCCCAGTCAGACTTATAGTAGTTATCTCTAGTCCCAGTCAGACCTATAGTAGTTCTCTCTAGTCCCAGTCAGACCTACAGTTGTTCTCTCTTGTCCCAGTCAGACCTACAGTAGTTCTCTCGAGTCCCAGTCAGACCTATAGTAGTTCTATCTAGTCCCACTGAGCCCCAGGCAGACCTATAGTAGTTATCTCTAGTCCCAGTCAGACCTATAGTAGTTCTCTCTAGTCCCAGTCAGACCTACAGTAGTTCTCTCTAGTCCCAGTCAGACCGACAGTAGTTCTCTCTAGTCCCAGTCAGACCTACAGTAGTTCTCTCTAGTCCCAGTCAGACCTACAGTAGTTCTCTCTAGTCCCAGTCAGACCTACAGTAGCTCTCTAGTCCCAGTCAGACCTACAGTAGTTCTCTCGAGTCCCAGTCAGACCTATAGTAGTTCTCTCTAGTCCCACTGAGTCCCAGTCAGACCTACAGTAGTTCTCTCTAGTCCCAGTCAGACCTATAGTAGTTCTCTCTAGTCCCAGTCAGACCTACAGTAGTTCTCTCTAGTCCCAGTCAGACCGACAGTAGTTCTCTCTAGTCCCAGTCAGACCTACAGTAGTTCTCTCTAGTCCCAGTCAGACCTACAGTAGTTCTCTCTAGTCCCAGTCAGACCTACAGTAGTTCTCTCTAGTCCCAGTCAGACCTACAGTAGCTCTCTCTAGTCCCAGTCAGACCTACAGTAGTTCTCTCGAGTCCCAGTCAGACCTATAGTAGTTCTATCTAGTCCCACTGAGCCCCAGTCAGACCTACAGTAGTTATCTCGAGTCCCAGTCAGACCTACAGTAGTTCTCTCTAGTCCCAGTCAGACCTACAGTAGTTCTCTCTAGTCCCAGTCAGACCTACAGTAGTTATCTCTAGTCCCAGTCAGACCTACAGTAATTATCTCGAGTCCCAGTCAGACCTACAGTAGTTATCTCTAGTCCCAGTCAGACCTACAGTAATTATCTCTAGTCCCAGTCAGACCTACAGTAGTTATCTCGAGTCCCACTGAGCCACAGTCAGACCTACAGTAGTTCTCTCTAGTCCCAGTCAGACCTACAGTAGTTCTCTCTAGTCCCACTGAGCCCCAGTCAGACCTACAGTAGTTCTCTCTAGTCCCAGTCAGACCTACAGTAGTTCTCTCTAGTCCCACTGAGCCCCTGTCAGACCTACAGTAGTTCTCTCTAGTCCCAGTCAGACCTATAGTAGTTATCTCGAGTCCCAGTCAGACCTATAGTAGTTCTCTCTAGTCCCACTGAGCCACAGTCAGACCTACAGTAGTTCTCTCTAGTCCCAGTCAGACCTACAGTAGTTCTCTCTAGTCCCAGTCAGACCTACAGTAGTTCTCTCTAGTCCCAGTCAGACCTACAGTAGTTCTCTCTAGTCCCAGTCAGACCTACAGTAGTTCTCTCTAGTCCCAGTCAGACCTATAGTAGTTCTCTCTAGTCCCACTGAGCCACAGTCAGACCTACAGTAGTTCTCTCTAGTCCCAGTCAGACCTATAGTAGTTCTCTCTAGTCCCACTGAGCCACAGTCAGACCTACAGTAGTTCTCTCTAGTCCCAGTCAGACCTATAGTAGTTCTCTCTAGTCCCACTGAGCCACAGTCAGACCTACAGTAGTTCTCTCTAGTCCCAGTCAGACCTACAGTAGTTCTCTCTAGTCCCAGTCAGACCTACAGTAGTTCTCTCTAGTCCCAGTCAGACCTATAGTAGTTCTCTCTAGTCCCAGTCAGACCTACAGTAGTTCTCTCTAGTCCCAGTCAGACCTACAGTAGTTCTCTCTAGTCCCAGTCAGACCTACAGTAGTTCTCTCTAGCCCCACTGAGCCCCAGTCAGACCTACAGTAGTTCTCTCTAGTCCCACTGAGCCCCAGTCAGACCTATAGTAGTTCCCTCTAGTCCCACTGAGCCCCAGTCAGACCTACACTACAGTGTCTTTAAAAGCAGTAGTTCATCCCTGGGGCAGTAGGCTGGAAGAAGGCTTTAAAGGACTGACTCTCTTCATTGAGGGGCTGGAATGGGGCTTAATCTCACAAAGAAATCAATACTCCAGTCTTCACGAAATGAAGTTTTCAATTATGTATGTTAAGACTTGCTTTAGGGCCTGATCTTTTCTCTGCTTTTGGACACATAAAATGCATAACCTAAGAGTATCATTTTGCTTAATTTGAGAGGGAGAAAACAATTTAACCATACATAAGAGATGAACTAAACATTCTTCAACATTTACTAAGACCTTAGAGACTTACAGTGCCTTTGGAAAGTATTCAGACCCCTTGACTTTTTCCATATTTTGTTACTTTACAGCCTTATTCTAAAATCGATTAAATAAACAAAACATCTTCAGCTATCTACCCACACTACCCCATAATGACAAAGCAAAATCAGATTTTTTGATATTTTTGCAAATGTATTAAATAGAAAAAACAGAAATAAATAATAATAAATATAAGTATTCAGACCCTTTGCTATGAAACTCAAAATTGAGCTCAGTTGCATCCTGTTTCCATTGATCACCCTTGAGATGTTTCTACAACTTGATTGGAGTCCACCTGTGGTAAATTTAATTGATTGGACATGATTTGGAAAGGCACACACCTGTCTATATAAGGTCTCACAGTTGACAGTGCATGTCAGAGCCAAAACCAAGCAATGAGGTTGAAGGAATTGTCTTTGGAGCTCTGAGACAGGATTGTGTCGAGGCACAGATCAGAGGAAGGGCACCAAAAAAATTCTGCATTATTGAAGGTCCCCAAGAACACAGTGGCCTCCATCATTCTTAAATGGAAGCAGTTTGGAACCACCAAGACTCTTCCTAGAGCTGTCCGCCCGGCCAAACTGAGCAATCAGGGAGAAGGGCCTTGGTCAGGGAGGTGACCAAGAACCCGATGGTCACTCTGACAGAGTTCTAGAGTTCCTCTGTGGAGATGGGAGAACCTTCCAGTAGGACAAGCATCTCTGCAGCACTCCACCAATCAGGCCTTTATGGTAGAGTGGCCAGACGGAAGCCACTCCTCAGTAACTGGCACATGACAGCCCGCTTGGAGTTTGCCAAAGGCACCTAAAGACTCTCAGACCATGAGAAACAAGATTCTCTGGTCTGATGAAACCAAGATTTAACTCTTTGGCCTGAATGCCAAACGTCACATCTGGAGGAAACCTGGCACCATCCCTATGGTGAAGCATGGTGGTGGCAGTATCATGCTGTTGGGATATTTTTCAGAGCAAAATACGAAGAGATCCTTGGTGAAAACCTGCTCCAGAGCACTCAGGACATCAGACTGGGGGCGAAGGTTCACCTTCCAACAGGACAACGTCCCTAAGCACATAGCCAAGACAATACAGGAGTGGCTTCGGGACAAGTCTCTGAATGTCCTTGAGTGACCCAGCCAGAGCCCGGACGAACCTGATCGAGACCTGAAGAGACCTGAAAATAGACGTGCAGCAACACTCCCCATCCAACCTGGCAGAGCTTGACAGGATCTGCAGAGAAGAATGGGAGAAAGTCCCCAAATACAGGTGCGCTAAGATTGTGGCTTCATACCCGAAGAAGACACGCAGCTGAAATCACTGCCAAAGATGCTTCAATAAAGTACTGAGTAAAGGGTCTGAATATTTATTTAAATGTAATATATGAGTTTTACATTTTTTATAAATTAGCAAAAATGTCTAAAAACCTTTTTTTTAATCTGCAATTATGGGGTATTATGTGTAGACTGATGAATACTTTCCGAAGGCACTAGCCAGAGTGGCCTCTTTCTTCGTTTTTTTAACTCTTTTTGTATTTTTCAGACTGTATATGGACTGAGATGGACTGATATGATTGTGATGGTTCAGGGCACAGAGATGGTTCAGAAGGAGGATGGATTCCTTCATATTTTCTGTTTCGGGTATTATTTGACTGTTCCACCTCAGTGTATAGGCTCTCTATAGTAATCTCTCTTCACACCGTTTCCTGCTGTAAACAAATCACTCTCCTTTCCTCTTTCTCTCTCATATTTTCTCTCCCTCTTTCTCTTTCTCTGGTCTGTCTGGCACAAGGTCTTTTAGATTCATCCCTCACAGGTTACTGTGTCCGCAGGGGTCCTGTCTTTAGCGCTGTCACCGTTTATCACACACACACACACACACACACACACACACACACACACACACACACACACACACACACACACACACAGCAGACCGCTGAATACCCACATAGTTCTTGGATCTCTTTGATGGGATTTGACATCCACCCCCTGCCTCCCTGGCTTCCCCTTTACCTGCCATCTTTCTCTCGCTCTCTCGCTCTCACTCCCTAGGTCTCTCCCTCTCTCTCGCTCTCACTCCCTAGGTCTCTACCTCTCCCTCTCTCTCTCTCTCTCTCTCGCTCTCACTCCCTAGGTCTCTCCCTCTCTCACTCCCTAGGTCTCTACCTCTCTCTCTCTCTCTCTTTCTCGCTCTCACTCCCTAGGTCTCTACCTCTCCCTCTCTCTCTCTCTCGCTCTCACTCCCTAGGTCTCTACCTCTCGCTCTCTCTCTCTCGCTCTCACTCCCTAGGGCTCTACCTCTCTCTCGCTCTCACTCCCTAGGTCTCTACCTCTCCCTCTCTCTCTCTCTCTCTCTCTCGCTCTCACTCCCTAGGTCTCTACCTCTCCCTCTCTCTCGCTCTCATTCCCTAGGTCTCTACCTCTCCCTCTCTCTCTCTCTCGCTCTCTCTCTCTCTCGCTCTCATTCCCTAGGTCTCTACCTCTCCCTCTCTATCGATCTCCCTCCCTCGGCCAGTGGACACATCACACCATCGCTTTGGTTTCATCATCGTTGTGTTGATTTTAGCCAGAGCATTAGGTGTTTTCACAGATCCAACAGGTATTGAATCAGCCTGTGTTTTGATAGCTAATTGGATCCATGTTATAGTCTGTCTGCCTCAAGGTTGACACAAAACCCGGCCGTGCTCAGGCCCTTGTTGAGGGTTATGTCTCATAACACAGCTACACAGCCCAATTTCCTGGAACTACACACTCCATTACAGATGCAATTTTTCTCTGTCTCCCCTCTCTCAGCTGAAAAGAGCTCTGAGCAGTCCACTCCCAAACACAGCTCCCGGCCTGACAAAATCAAGTTTTATCACCCAGAAACAGGGAAATAAACGTAGCTTGTTTGAAGTTTCAAGTGAACATTCCCCCCGACTGGGTCCAGTCACAGTGTTGAGATACTGAACTGAGTCTCTGAGGTGTCAGGGTTGAGTGTGGAGGGCCACACAGGACCTCTTAGAGCAAAGCTCTGTGTGGGGAAGGGCTGCACTATGAGAGACAGGGGCCCCATAGAGGGCTGTGCAGGGGCCACTGGGACCTGATGCTTCCTTCAAATCAGCTTTGGGGTGACTGAGAGATGGCAGGGGTACCACCCAGAGGACAGACAGGATGAAACACACATACACACACACTCACTTATACCACAGGCCTCAGCATCATTCGGTCCCTGTCACACTATCCCCCATCAATGTGTAACCAGTCACACACACACACATACACTGATGTCTCTGTAGAGAGTCCTATTCTAAGACCACCCCAGGGTGTCTATCTCTGGCCTTACAGAGACTAAGTCTCTCAAGCTCCTTTAGTTTCTCTAAGCTGGAGAGAGGGAGTTTATGTAAGTCTTTAAAGAGATACCTTTGTGGGATGAGGAGGCCTTGTGAAGTAGGTTGCTGATACAGGAGTCTACTGATAAGGTTACACCTACATTTACAGTACCTTCAGAAAGTATTCAGACCCCTTTTGACTTCTTACCACATTTTGTTGTGTTACAGCTTGAATTGAAAATTGATTAAATTCAGATTTTACACGTTTTTTATTTTAAAAAATCAAACGCTGTAATATCTTGAGTCAATAAGTATTCAAACCCTTTGTTATGGCAAGCCTAAATAAGTTCAGGAGTAAAAATGTACTTAACAAGTAATATAATTAGTTGCATGGACTCTTTGTGCAATAATAGTGTTTAACATGATTTTTGAATGACTACCTCATCTCTGTTCCCCACACATACAATTATCTATAAGTTCCTACAGTCGAGCAGTGAATTTAAAACACCTTTTCAACCACAAAGACCAGAGAGTTTTTTCCAATGCCTCGCAAAGAAGGGCACCTATTGGTACAGTAGATGGGTAAAAATGAAAAAGCAGACATTGAATATCCCTTTGAGCATGATGAAGTTATTCATTACACTTTGGATGGTGTATCAATACACCCAGTCAAATCGAATCAAGTGTTATTTGTCACATACGCGTGTTTATCAGATGTTATTGCGGTTGTAGAGAAATGCTTTGCTTCATCCAAATATCTCACATTTGGACTCATCAGACCAAAGGACACTTTTCCACTGGTCTAATGTCCATTGCTCGTGTTTCTTGGCCCAAGCAAGTCTCTTCTTCTTATTGGTGTCCTTTAGTAGTTGTTTCTTTGCAGCAATCGACCATGAAGGCCTGATTCATGTAGTCTCCCCTGAACAGTTGATGTTGAGATGTGTCTGTTACTTGAACTCTGTGAAGCATTTATTTGGGATGCAATTTCTGAGGCTGTCTAATGAACTTATCCTCTGCAGCAGAGGTAACTCTGGGTCTTCCTTTCTTCTGGCGGTCCTCATGAGAGCCAGTTTCATCATAGCGTTTGATCTTTTTTACAACTGCACTTGAAGAAACTTTCAAAGTTCTTGAAATATTCCATATTGACTGACCTTCATGTCTTAAGGTAATGATGGACTGTCATTTCTCTTTGCTTATTTGAGTTGTTCTTTGCCATAATATGGACTTGTTTTTTTACCAAATATGACTGTCTTCTGTATACCACCCCTACCTTGTCACAACACAACTGATTGTCTCAAACACATTTAAGAAGGAACGAAATTCCACAAATGAACTTTTAACAAGGCACACCTGATAATTGAAATGCATTCCAGGTGACTACCTCATGAAGCTGGTTGAGAGAATGCCAAGAGTGTGCAAAGCTGTCATCAAGGCAAAGGGTGGCTACTTTGAAAAATATATATTTGGATATGTTTAACACTTTTTGGGTTACTACATGATTCCATACAGTATGTGTTATTTCATAGTTTTGATGATTCATAGTTATTCTACAATGTAGAAAATAATACAAATAAAGAAAAACCCTGGAATGAGTAGGTGTGTCCAAACTTTGGACTGGTACTGTATGTAAATGAGATATTTCTGTTTTAGATTTTCAATGAATGTGAAAAAAAGTCTTAAAAACACGTTTTCACTTTCTCATTGTGAGGAACAAAATGTATTGAATACCTTTTGAATTCAGGCTGTAACACAACCAATTGTGGAATAAGGGGTATGAATACTTTCTGAAGGCACTGTAGCTACTGTACCTGTTCGGGTGTTTGTCGTGGAAATTTCCTCTATTTACCAAATCATGAGAGCAAACCACAACACAAGTCAGAGTTAGTTATCACAAGGTCCATCTTTAATTATATGAGCTCTATCACGAGCCTGTGACTCTCAGATCAATTCAGTGACTATCCATGAATTCTCTGAGAGTCCCTTACACATTGCAACTGAGATCCTTTATAGCAGAGACACACATATCCAGACAGCATTGGGCATAATTTATCGTTCAGCTTTGTCTCCTAAACTATGCTCTTTTCTCAAACTCAGAACCATAAACCAATCCTCCATATCAACAGGCATATATCAAATCCATCCTATCTTGACAAGATCACAGAGACACACTGACTGGCACACAGACATTGTGGAGCCAAGAGATACACGCTTGACCTCTCCCCTCTCTCCGGCCCAAGCAACTTAGTCTTGACATAGAACAGATACTGCAACCTCGCCACAGTATTATACAAAAATAACATTCTGATGAGAAGTAACTTACAAACATATGATGAATATAAAACATCTTACCTATGTTACCAACTAATTCTGATTATTCCCCAACATGTTGTAATGATCACCCACTAAACAACTGGCCAGGATATAAAGCATTTTCATACCTGACTGTGGCGGTGTAGGAAAACTCCAATGCATGATCTAGAAGTGTGTCACAGCTTTTATGCTTAATGACTATCTCTTTATTTCATTTAATACATTTAGATGGGTTAAGTGCAAAGACATGTCAGTCCATTTGTATCACTGGTGTAATTCTAGTTGTGAAATAATATTTGGTATTTTGACACCTGTATGTACAATCTGGCTGACACAAACGGAGAGAGTTGTAGATGGGTGGGTGTGTTGGGATCCTTTCAGAATTCACAGCAAAACAATACAACATGAAGCATATTAGGCAATATAATACCTCATCAAAATCAATTTGTTTTAATTACATTATTATTACTGTGAAACCTTGAGGGAGAAATAGATTAAAATGTGTTGTCTTTTAGATTGAATTAAAACATGTCATTAAAAGGATAATGAGTCTGTATAACTAACCATTAGGATGTGATTACGGTTCTCCTGTTGGTAGGTAGTGTTTAGATAAGTACAAAACTACTTATTATCACTGAAATAATTGGCTCAAATTAGCATCTTCTTTCCCCAACTTTCCATAGTCTGCTAATAAAGAGCTTCTGTTCTTCCCACTTATTAATTAGACTGGTAGAAACGTCAGAGGAGGGGAGGGAGGAAAGAGGTGGAGAGGGGGAAAGGAAAGGGAGAAGTGAGGTGGGGTGACAGAGTGAGTGAGTCGGGGAGAGAAGGAGGGGGGGGGGTTCTTCTCTATACTTGGTACGGTTGTGTTTTTAATTTTTAGACATTAGACACTTTTGTGGATTTTGTTGGTTGAGGAGACAGGGCTGGGAGTGACAATATACCATCTATTCCTTGCAAATACTTCTTATTTTAATGCAACACTGTCACGCACTGAATTTAGATATCTCTGTTTTTCTATATATTTTGTTTAGGTCAGGGTGTGACTAGGATGGGTACTCTAGTTTTTGTATGTCTATGGGTTTTTGCATGTCTATGTTGGCCTGATATGGTTCCCAATCAGAGACAGGTGTTTATTGTTGTCTCTGATTGTATTTAGGTAGCCATTTCCCACATTTGTGTGGTGGGATCTTGACTATGTTTAGTTGCCTGTCTGCACTAATTTGTATAGCTTTTAGTTTGTCGTGTTTGTTAAGTGTTTCATTCATTAAAAGAGAATGTACGAATACCACGCTGCGCCTTGGTCTCACTCATACGACAATCGTGACAAACACTTTTGAGTAAGATGAACTGCCCAAGGACAAAGGGTATGTGGAGGTCAAAGTGCATACAGAGGTCAGAGTCATATTGTTGATTGATGTGTCTAGACTGAAGGGCAGCTATTGTGTTGTTGTTGAGCTGATTTAAAACCATTTTCCTCAGCAGGTCATTTGATTCTGGGAGCTTGGTGTTAGATGATCCATGGTCACTCTACAGCTGTCACACTGTGTGCCTGTCAGTGTAATAGAGGGTAGAGCCAGAGGTCAGGGCTAAACACCTCCAATAGACTTCTATTCCAAAAACACAGAGGCAGGTGGCCTGCTGACCTCATGAAGCACTTACAGGGCTGTCACCCTTGTCACATGACCTGGGAGTCACAGAGGTGGGGTACAGGTGGTTAGTGATGGGTTCTAGTGAGGTTTGAATTGTTTAGTAACGGTCCTGTTCCTCTCTTTTATTTTGTAATGTTGAGCTGCTTTTAGCGATATCACTAGATGACCCAAAAGTCATTCCAAAAGTCAATCCAAAATCATGGGCATTAATATAGAGTTGGTCCCCCCTTTGATGCTATAACAACCTCCACTCTTCTGGGAAGGCTTTCCACAAGATGTTGGAACATTGCTGCGGGGACTTGCTTCCATTCAGCCACAAGAGAATTAGTGAGTTCATGCGTTGATGTTGGCCGATTAGGCCTGGCTCGCTGTCAGCGTTCCACTTCATCCCAAAGGTTTTCCATTGGGTTGAGGTTAGGGCTTTGTGCAGGCCAATCAAGTTCTTTCACACCGATGTTGACAAACCATTTCTATATGGTACTCGCTTTGTGCACAGGGGCATTGTTATTTTGAAACAGGATAGGGCCTTCCCCCCCAGAATCATATAGAATGGCATTGTATGTTGTAGTGTTAAGATTTCCTTTCACTGGAACTAAGGGGCCTAGCCCAAACCATGAAAAACAGCCCAAGACCATTATTCCTCCTCCACCAAACTTTACAGTTGGTACTATGAATTCGGGCAGGTAGTGTTCTCCTGGCATCCGCCAAACCCAGATTCGTCCGTCGGACCGCCAGATGGTGAAGCATGATTCATCACTCCAGAGAATGTATTCCTACTGCTCACAGAGTCCAATGGTGGCGAGCTTTACACCACTCCAGCCGACGCTTGGCACTGCGCATGGTGATCTTAGGCATGTGTGCGGCTGCTCGGGCCATGGAAACACACAAACAGTTCTTGTGCTGACGTTGCTTCCAGAGGCAACTCGGTAGTGAGTGTTGCAACCGAGGACAGACAATTTTTATGCGCTGCACGCTTTATCACTCGGTGGTCCTGTTCTGTGAGCTTGTGTGGCCTACCACTTCACGACTGAGCCGTTGTTGCTCCTAGACGTTTCCACTTCACAGTAACAGCACTTACAGTTGACTGGGTCAGCTCTAGCAGGGCAGAAATTTGACGAACTGGAAAGGTGGCATCCTCTGACAGTGCCACGTTGAAAGTCACTGTGCTCTTCAGAGATCCCATTCCACTGCCAATGTTAGTTTATGTAGATTGTATAGCTTGGTGCTGAATTTTATTCACCTGTCAGCAACGGGTTTGGCTGAAATAGCCAAATCCACTGATTTAAAGGGGTCTCCACATGCTTTTGTATATACTGTATAGTGTATCTATAGTACTTTAGCAGCTCACTAACAGTCATTTTGTTTTCTTCCTCACCTCTCTTCCTCCTCTCCAGTGGGATGCTATAACAGAGATGGATGAACACAACCGTCCCATCCATACCTTCCAGGTGTGTCACGTGATGGAACCCAACCAGAACAACTGGCTACGCTCCAATTGGATCTTCCGCCAGGCAGCACAGAAGGTGTGTAGGGGTTCTGCGCATGGGTTGGAACATGGTGCTGATAACACCTGGGTTGCAGGTTCAGTTCCCGCATGGGCCACATATTTTTTTACATTTGTATTTTTTTACCTTTATTTAACTAGGCAAGTCAGTTAAGAACAAATTCTTATTTTCAATGACGGCCTAGGAACAGTGGGTTAACTGCCTGTTCAGGGGCAGAACGACAGATTTATACCTTGTCAGCTCAGGGGTTTGAACTTGCAACCTTCCGGTTACTAGTCCAACACTCTAACCACTAGGCTACACTGCCGCCCCAACTGCATTTCCTGTTTCCTGTAAGTAGCTGCCGCTACCAACTGCATTTCCTGTAAGTGGCTTTGAATAAAACATTAGCTACTTTACTTTGTTTATTATTTTTGCAAGGTGTACGTGGAGCTGCGGTTCACTCTGAGAGACTGTAACTCCATCCCCTGGGTATCTGGGACCTGCAAGGAGACATTCAACCTTTTCTACTATGAGACAGACGAGTCCCACGGGGTCAAGTTCAAACCCGCCCAGTACACCAAGATTGACACCATTGCAGCCGACGAGAGCTTCACCCAGATGGACCTGGGAGACCGCATTCTGAAGCTCAACACTGAGGTCCATCACCTCAATTAACTCAATTCAATAATATGTGACTTGTAGCCTGGGTGCCAGTCTTTTTCTGCCCTCTTGCCGACTCCTATTGTTTGGCATGGTAATTCCATAAGGAGTTGGCAAGAGAGCAGAAACAGAATGCTGCCCATGTTATTTGATTTATCCCACAAGGGACAATTGTTTAGGCGCTGCATACTAGGGACATGTTGTTGGGAAATACATGTGAGCATCCATTTAATAAAGTTCAATTCAGTTAGCTTTATTGATCCACAATGTTTTCTATAGGTTCGGGAAGTGGGTCCTATCTCCAGGAAGGGTTTCTACCTGGCGTTCCAGGACATTGGGGCGTGCATCGCCCTGGTCTCAGTCAGGGTGTACTATAAGAAGTGTCCCTTCACCCTGAGGAACCTGGCCTCCTTCCCTGACACCGTGCCCCGGGTCGACTCCTCCTCCCTGGTGGAGGTCAGGGGGGCGTGTGTGGAGCATGCCGAGGAGAGGGACACTCCCAAACTGTACTGCGGCGCCGACGGTGACTGGCTGGTGCCTTTGGGGAAGTGTGTCTGTAGCCTGGGCTATGAAGAGATGGACGGGACATGTCTCGGTGAGTCACATGACTTCTGTTCTGACTGGATCTGTCCACCTTTCTCTACTCTCTCTCTCTCTCCCCGCACTTTCATTCTCTCTCTCCATTTCAGTAGTCCCTCACCCCTCTCTTTCCATGTACTTACAGTATATCTTTGTATTAATCTGAATCATCTCCTGAAGCTGTATGATATGAATACAGCCTAGCAGTAAACATGAGGTTTGATAGAGAATCAGTATTTGGGTCCTTCCACGAAATTAGTCCCTTTTGCGTCCCTTTGATATTTTAAGTATTAATTGTGCACCAATATGGAATTTTAAAAGCCTGTTATATTAAATGAAGTGCCCTTTAATGTAGGAATTCAATAAATCATATTTTTAATATGAATAAATTATAACCCCCAAATTTCTCAACGTTTCACACCATCACTGTAAAGCCCTAGTTATTTTTTTGCTTTGACAAATGTTATTTCTGAATATCATTTTTAATTTAATGTGATTAGGGATTAATTTAATAGTCTGATTAGTCTGTCCCTTATTTTACGTTCAACCCTGTTATGTGAACTGAACTCTCATTTGAATATGGTGAAACTATTCCTTTTTAAACATTTTTCAAAAGCAACACTGAACATCTAATAGTCAAATCATAGCGTAAAAGCAGGTGAGCTGGTTCTATTCTTGCTGGCCATTTGCTGGTGTTTACTGTTGGAAAACTGAGTGGGTCAAGTGGAACATATCAACCCTGTTACCCATAGATAGACAGGCCAAAATAGTTTTATCTATTTAACTATTTCTATATATTTTTTAATTCAATTGCACATCCCTGTTGCACACAACAAGCTTCCGGCACAGGGGAATTTATGGCTGAGTTAAGATGAAATCTGTCAACCATGTTACGGTCAACCCTGTTACTTTATTTGTCACTTAATAGTCTTTTTTTTATTTAACCTCTTGAGATGGGAAAACATGTTTTGTTATTAAGTTTAACACATGCTTTTTATGACAGAATGTTAAAATTAGGTGAAATCAAACTTTTTGAGACCAAGTTGCACTTCTCAAAAGGCACCGAATTGGTGGAATGACCCATCTGTAGGCTACATATCACCAGTCCTGGCCTGCAGGGGGGATTATTTATGGTTTATGTACGGGCCAAGGTGTCTGACTACACAATGAAGAGTGTCAGGTGTTTCAACCACAGCTGCTTTATTCACTGACCTGGATCCAGATAGGTCTCTTTCTCCCTCATCTTTTCTCCCTCCCTCCCATCCCATTTCTCTCTCTAAATCTCACCTCCCTCACCCCTCCTTCCTTCCCTTCCTCAACCCCTCTCCATCCCTCTCTTTTATTTGTCATTCTGCAGTATAGGTGCAGTGCAGATAGGCAGAGCTCCATGCATCTTCACAAAGCCACAAAGTCATCCCCTATCCTTCATTATCTACCTCCTGTCATTCCTCCTTCATCCCTTCTTCTCTCCTGTCTCCTCTCCTCCTCATCTCCTTCTTTGTAGTATCCCTCCCACTCTGCCATTCAGATGAGATGTAATGTGAGGGGCTCTGGCTGTGTGGTGCTGATTGTTAACTGAAGCTGCAGCTGGATCTGTGGACCAGTAGGGGAGAGAGGATGTGTGTGTGATATGAGAGAGGCTGTGTTTGTATGTGTGGTAGGGGATATGATGTATTTGTGGTAGGGCAGAGGCTGTGAAATATAACAACACAGATAAAGAGTGTTTGTGATATGCGCACCACAAATGTAACCACCGGTGCTGGGCCCAAAAAATGATATCCTGCTCCTGTGGTTTTCTTTCTTTGCACATAAGAGCATTAGTGTATTATACAAACACTATGTTTGGGAATTTGTGGATAGAGAGTGAGGGGTGCTCTCCTTTTCGAGACAGCTCTACCTCCAGCTGTCACCAGTGTTAGGAATCTGTCTGTAGTCTCAGCCTGCTGTCTGGCCATGCTGCTGTCTGTCTGTGGCCATGCTGCTGTCTGTCAGTGCTGCTGTCTGTCAGTGCTGCTGTCTGTGGCCATGATGCTGTCCATGGTTATGCTGCTGTCTGTCAGTGCTGATATCAGTGGCCATGATTCTGTCCATGGTTATGCTGCTGTCCATGGTTATGCTGCTGTCTGTCAGTGGCCATGATTCTGTCCATGGTTATGCTGATGTCAGTGGCCATGCTGCTGTCAGTGGCCATGCTGCTGTCTGTGGTCATGCTGCTGTCCATGGTTATACTGCTGTCTGTCAGTGGCCATGCTGTCTGTCAGTGGCCATGCTGCTGTCAGTGGCCATGCTGCTGTCAGTGGCCATGCTGCTGTCAGTGGCCATGCTGTTGTCTGTGGTCATGCTGCTGTCTGTGGTCATGCTGCTGTCTGTGGTCATGCTGCTGTCTGTGGCCATGCTGCTGTCTGTGGCCATGCTGCTGTCAGTGGTCATGCTGCTATCAGTGGTCATGCTGCTGTCTGTGGCCATGCTGCTGTCTGTGGCCATGCTGCTGTCTGTGGCCATGCTGCTGTCAGTGGCCATGCTGCTGTCAGTGGTCATGCTGCTGTCAGTGGCCATGCTGCTGTCTGTGGCCATGCTGCTGTCTGTGGCCATGCTGCTGTCTGTGGCCATGCTGCTGTCTATCAGTTGCCATGCTGCTGTCAGTGGCCATGCTGCTGTCTATCAGTTGCCATGCTGCTGTCAGTGGCCATGCTGCTGTCTATCAGTTGCCATGCTGCTGTCTATCAGTTGCCATGCTGCTGTCAGTGGCCATGCTGCTGTCTATCAGTTGCCATGCTGCTGTCAGTGGCCATGCTGCTGTCTATCAGTTTCCTTGCTGCTGTCAGTGGCCATGCTGCTGTCAGTGGTCATGCTGCTGACCGTGGCCATGCTGCTCTGTGGTTATGCTGTTTGACATACAAACACTGGATTTACATTGGAATCCTTTGTTAATAATACAATTATCGAAAATATCAGTAACATTCCACCCATGAGGCCAAAGGGGGTGCTGTTGGTCATTGACTGCAGGAAGGGGCTACAGGACAAGTTTTTGATTTTCAGACCCCTTAACTTTTTCCACATGTTGTTACATTAGCCTTATTCTAAAATGTATATAATACAAATGTTTTCTCAATCTACACAAAATACTCCATTATGATGAGGTGAAACTGTTTTTTAGACAATTTTGCAAATGTATCAAAAAATATATGAAAAAATACCTTATTTACATAGTAAGTATACAGACCCTTTGTTATGAGACTCGAAATTGAGCTCATGTGCATCCTGTTTCCATTGATCATCCTTGAGATGTTTCTACAACTTGATTGGAGTCCACCTGTGGTAAATTCAATTGATTGGACATGATTTGGAAAGGCCCCAAAGTTGACAGTGAATGTCAGAGCAAAAACTAAGACATGAGGTTGAAGGAATTGTCCTTGGAGCTCTGAGACAGGATTGGATCGAGGCACAAATCTGAGGAAGGGTACCAAATACATTCTGCTGCATTGAAGGTTCCCAAGAACACAGTGGCCTCCATCATTCTTATATGGAAGATGTTTGGAACCAGCAAGACTCTTCCTAGAGCTGGGTGCCTGGCCAAACTGAGCAATCGGGGGAGAAGAGCCTTGGTCAGGGAGGTGACCAAGAACCCGATGGTCACTCTGACAAAGCTCCAGAGTTCCTCTGTGGAAATGGGAGAACCTTCTAAAAGGACAAGCATTTCTGCAGCACTCCACCAATCAGACCTTTATGGTAGAGTGGCCAGACGGAAGCCAATTCTCAGTAAAAGGCACATGACAGCCAGCTTGGAGTTTGCCAAAACTGGTCTGGTGAAACCAAGATTGAACTCCTTGGCCTCAATGCCAAACGTCATGTTTGAAGGATACCTGAGAGAATGCCAAGAGTGTGCAAAGCTGTCATCAAGGCAAAGAGTTGATTTGAGATTCTTCAAAGTAGCCACTCTTTGCCCTGATGACAGCTTTGCACACTCTTGGCATTCTCTCGGGTATCCTCCAAACATGACATCCTTTTAGAATTGTCAAAACTCTCAGTATGATGATATAGGTCTTTACATGTTGTATACATGACATTGTGTCATCTGCAACGTTATATTCCCTTTTGTGCTAAGACCATGTTCCCGCTTAGCTGCATGCTGGCGCACAGCTCCCTGGGACTGCCGCTCAGCCCGCTCAACTTTCTTGAGTTTTCCCCATTAGTTAACACTATCAACATGTCCCTATACTGCGGGAACTGTGATCGAATCAACACCATATTAGCCACTTTCAATGCAACATACCGAAAGAAAACAAACTATGCAAGAGATTTTGTAGAAGGCATCTGAGTAGAATTCTATTGCATTGACAGGCACCACTCAGACCCGTAATCTACACAGACCAGTGTGCCATAACCAATCAGAGCTGCAGTAGGCCTATATGCAAATAGATGATTGCCATATATGGATCGGTGCCATTTACTTTGAACTGGACTGTTTTTACAGCATCAGCGATCGTGAGGAAATGCGCTTGTTTTGAGATCAAAGTGAGAGCTACATTTAGCGACGTGTGCACATTTGTAAATATGTTCATATCCTTTGCTAGTTAGTGAGTAATTAGCCCAGTTATTGATCATTTGTAGTTAGCAATGGGGAGTGATTGCTTCCTACAAGAGCACAAAACATTTGCATTTCTAGACATCTTTGAAAATGTCAGGTAAATAGTTTTTTTTGTCTCAGTGTTGTATTTTGAGAGAGGCTTGAATAAGCTAAGTAGCCAATAGGCAGAGGGTAGCATAATTGATCTGATTCTCTGCAATAATGGTGTGGGAATAATGAGGGATTTTATTTTGTAAAGTGGTTTCTTGCATCAAACAACATTTTCAGTCACCTCCTTGTCTAAAGGACAAGTGGATAAACAGGTTAATGTCAAGCCCTGCCTACATTATGGTCCATAGTAGCCTACTTGACCACTGTTAAAACTAACTTAAAGCTAGTACAGGTCTCAGTGTTCACAGTAAACATGTGCTCTAATTTATTTTTTATTTTATTTCACCTTTATTTAACCAGGCAGGCCAGTTGAGAACAAGTTCTCAATTACAACTGCGACCTGGCCAAGAAAGCAAAGCAGTGCGACAAAAACAACAACAGAGTTATACATGGGATAAACAAACGTACAGTCAATAACAATAGAAAAATCCATATACAGTGAGTTTAAATGGAGTAAGGAGGTAAGGAAATAAATAGGCCATAGTAGAGAAGTAATTACAATTTAGCAAATTAACACTGGAGTGATAGATGTGCAGATGATGATGTGCAAGTAGAAATACTGGTGTGCAAAAGAGAGGAAAAGTAAATAAAAACAATATGGGGATGAGGTAGGTAGTTGGTTGGTTGGGCTATTTACAGATGGACTATGTACAGCTGTAACGATCGGTTAGCTGCTCAGATAGCTAATGCTTAAAGTTAGTGAGGGAGATATAAGTCTCCAACTTCAGTGAAGTTTGCGCTCTGCAGACCTGAAATTTGCTCAGTGGCGAAAAAAGTTTGAGGGAACATTGCTGGAGACATTTCCCCTAACCAGCTATTCCGTTCTCTGTGTAGCCTGCTGCTACAGGTAGCTGCTACAGGTAACTGCCAAAATAAAGGAAACACCAACATAAAGTGTCTTAATAGGATGTTGGACCACCACAAGCAGCCAGAACAGCTTCATTGGGCCTTGACATAGATTCTACAAATGTCTGGAACTTCCTGTGTGGAAGCAACCCCTGTTTTCAATATACTTTGTATCCCTCATTTACTCAAGTGTTTCATTTATTTTGGCAGTTACCTGTAGAATGGCCCGAGATGTATCCCTCGAGTCACACCAAAATGGAATATAACGTTGCGGATAAAGTTCCGAATGACACAATTTCATGTGTACAACATCTAAAGACCTGCATCAGCCTACCTGGTTAAATAAAGGTGAAATAAAATAAAAAATAAATCACTATACTGAGAGTGTGGCCGTTTCTAAAAGGATGCATTTGGGTGTATTTAGGCCTTTGTTAATGATATTTCAGGGCCCATACTACACAATGAGGATAAGTAAGTGATTTGATGTTTGAGGTAAGTTTCTCAAAAACAAGTGAAATCACAAAAAAGGTGTCTGGACCCTTCGATAACATGTGATTTACATCAATAATAGAGATTTGGTTGTAAAACAGAAAAAGGTCCTCTTTAAATTCTGCCTGGCTACCAACCCACTCCTTTATGTGTTTATGCATATGTACTGTATGTGTACGTGGGGCCAGTAACGTTATACTGCCTTACAAAAATCTTTGATCTGTTGTAATGGCCAGGTGTAATATCTGATTCATGTGGTATTTACTTTCCTGATGACAAACAAGCCACACAATTAGAATATCAAGAAGTACCAAAAATTGCTGTCTGTCTGGGCAGAAAAAGAATTTGAAGTCAGAAAATAATTGATGTACTGTAGATACTGCACTTTGCCTTTTATAGGGCAGTATAGTCAGGGGGTCCATTTCCTGCTGTGATCTGAGGCAGGGAACAGGGCAACTCGCTGTCAGAGATTACATCTGCTGAGGCTGGCCAGACGTGGGTTTGATCCCTGGACAGTCTGTCTGTCTGTCTGTGGTGGCTCAGGGTTATCACTGTCTGCCTCAACTCTGAGACATGGGGTGACACTAACATAACTGGTACAGGGCTATGCCACTGCTTAATAGTGTTTATCTATCGCTCAGAAGAAAATCTGCCTTAGTATTTACACATTTCAAATCATGTTCTTATGGTACTCTATATCCACATGATTCCTCTCTGCCATAAAGTACTTCTCCTCTCTCCCCCTGTCTGTTCCTAACCTGCTGTAAAGGCCTCTCTCCCCCTGTCTGTTCCTAACCTGCTGTAAAGGCCTCTCTCCCCCTGTCTGTTCCTAACCTGCTGTAAAGGCCTCTCTCCGCCTGTCTGTTCCTAACCTGCTGTAAAGGCCTGTCTGTTCCTCCTGCCCTGTCTGTTCCTAACCTGCTGTAAAGGCCTCTCTCCCCCTGTCTGTTCCTAACCTGCTGTAAAGGCCTCTCTCCCCCTGTCTGTTCCTAACCTGCTGTAAAGGCCTCTCTCCCCCTGTCTGTTCCTAACCTGCTGTAAAGGCCTCTCTCCCCTGTCTGTTCCTAACCTGCTGTAAAGGCCTCTCTCCGCCTGTCTGTTCCTAACCTGCTGTAAAGGCCTCTCTCCCCCTGTCTGTTCCTAACCTGCTGTAAAGGCCTCTCTCCCCCTGTCTGTTCCTAACCTGCTGTAAAGGTCTCTCTCCCCCTGTCTGTTCCTAACCTGCTGTAAAGGTCTCTCTCCCCCTGTCTGTTCCTAACCTGCTGTAAAGGCCACGAACAGCACGACCCTAGTGTGGGGGAGGAAAGGTCACTGACGCTTGGCCAGAATCTGGACCTGTCAGTGGGGGAGAGGATGGTCAGAGACAGGGGGAGAGAGGGGTAGAGGTCAAAGCCACCTGGGGCTGAGAGAGAGGGGAAGAGACCGGGGGAAAGAGGGGGGAGAGACCGGGGGAAAGTGGGGCTACAGTGAGAGACTATATATACACTATTTATACAAAAGTATGTGGACACCCCTTCAAATTAGTGGATTCAGCTATTTCAGCCACACCCGTTGCTGACAGGTGTATAAAATCGAGCACACCGCCATGCAATCTCCATAGACAAACATTGGCAGTAGAATGGCCATACTGAAGAGCACAGTGACTTTCAAGGTGGCACCGTCATAGGATGCCACCTTTCCAACAAGTCAGTTCATCAAATTTCTGACCTGTTAGAGCTGCCCCGGTCAACTGTAAGTGCTATTATTGTGAAGTGAAACCGTCTAGGAGCAACAACCGCTCAGCTGCGAAGTGGTAGGCCACACAAGCTCACGGAACGGGACCCTCGAGTTCCAAACTGCCTCTGGAAGCAACGTTCTTTTCATACATCTCCGTTCTATGAAGCGCATGGATATGTCCCATTATGGAATCTTCCCTCAGTCTCTCACCCACTCAATGTTCAGATGTCCTCAGCCCATGCAGCTTGTTCTATGAAGCGCATGGATATGTCCCATTATGAAATCTTCCCTCAGTCTCTCACCCACTCAATGTTCAGATGTCCTCAGCCCATGCAGCTTGTTCTATGAAGCGCATGGATATGTCCCATTATGAAATCTTCCCGCAGTCTCTCACCCACTCAATGTTCAGATGTCCTCAGCCCATGCAGCTTGGGGTTGTCATTCAGTAGTAGTTGATGATGATTTATCTGTGGTGCAGGCCTGAGAGGTTCACAGCTGCATCCACAGCTGCTCAGCAATCAGCCAGACAACATCACACTACAGCTGTGATCAGAACAACTCCAGAAATTAATTATTCGTCCAACTTTCCCCAATTCTTTATATAGTCTATTGTAACTTGACGTGCCAGAAAAGTTCAACTGCAGACATGAACAATTTATTCATCTAGAATAGGCATCCGCGACCATATCGGAAACTTCTGTTTTGTTTTTTTTTTCTATTTAATTGTCAAATCTAAGAGTAGGGTTACCTGTAGATGTTGCTAATGCTGCACCTTTGCTGTTTCTGCTGTCGTGTACAGTGTACCCTTTAAACTGTGTCTGTCTGGGTTCCCGCTGACTCTGGCATTTCAGGGAGCACTGCTTGTCTGAAGAATTACTGAGTTCCCAGTTGACTGCTATCCTGATGTGACCCACAAGTAAGAGTTTACTAAGAAGAAGACAGAGACACATTACTCTGGTCCCTCTGGCTCTGGTTTAAACTCTGTTCATCCATTATATTAAGGGTAGAGGAGATACACCACATGTTTATGCTAATGTTCAAGCACCTTACCTGAATTAAAACATCCTTACACATTAATCTCTCTCTCTCTGGCATTAAATGCCTTTGTGTTCACACCTAGAACACCTACAGTATACTTTCTCACTTTCTCTCTCCATTCCTTCCTCTTTTCCTCTCTCTGTAGTATATTTCACAGTTGGGTAAGTCTTGGTGATGTGTAGCGATTATAATGCTGTGTCAACCCTAAAGGAGGGCCTGCTCATTGTTCCAACAGTCACACAGTAGTTATTAAACCTCCACACTGCCTGGTCTGCCGTGGGGAGTCCGGGGCGTCAGACGATAATACCTCAGTCCCACATCACCTGACCTCAGCTACATTGCCTCTTATTTACCGTAGTTAGAACCGTCTTCTGAACACAAAGGGTGTTTGTCAGTATGCATACTACCAAAATGAATAAACAATTGAAATCTGAAATGTCTTGAGTCAATAAGTATTCCAGTCCGTTATGGCAAGCCTAAATAAATTCAGGAGTAAAAATGTTCTTAACAAAATCACATAATTTGCATGGACTCATTCTGTGTTCAATAATAGCGGTTAACATGATTTTTGATTGACGACCCCATCTCTGTACCCCACACATACAATTATATTTAAGGTCCCTCAATCAAGTAGTGAATTTCAAGCACAGATTCAACCACAAAGACCAGGGAGGTTTTTCAATGGCTCGCAAAAAAGTGCGCCAATTGGTAGATCTGTAAAAAAAATAATAATAATACAAAAGCAGACACTGAATATTCCTTTGAGCATGGTGAAGTTATTAATTAGGCTTTGGATGGTGTATCAATACACCCAGTCACAACAAAGATACAGTAGTCCTTCCTAACTCAATTTCCAGAGGAAGGAAACTGTTCAGGGATTTCACCATGAGGCCAATGGAGATTTTAAAACAGTTAGAGTTTAATGGTTGTGATAGGAGAACTGAGGATGGATCAACAACATTGTAGTTACTCCACAATACTAACCTACATGGCAGAGTGAAAAGAAGGACGCCTGTACAGAATAAACATATTCCAAAACATGCATCCTCTTTGCAACAAGGCACTTAAGTAATACTGCAAAATATGTGGCAAAGAAATGTACTTTTTGTCCTGAATACAAAGCGTTATGTTTGGGGGAAATCCAAGATATCACTGAGTATCACTCTTCATATTTTCAAGCAAGGTGGTGGTGCATCATGTTATGGGTAAGCTCCCATTGCGGCAAGGACTAGGGAGTTTTTGGGGATAAAAAGAAACGGAATACAGCTAAGCACAGGCGAAATCCTAAAGGAAAACCTGGTTGTCTTTCCAACAGACACTGGGAGACAAATTCACCTTTCAGCAGGACAAAAGCCTAAAATGCAAGGCCAAATATACACTTGAGTTTCTTACCAAGACGACATTGAATTGTGGCTAGTACAGCTATGTTAGATAGCTAGCTAACTAGCTGGCAATGCTGAGGCAACAGCGTTTTACGCCAACTTGCCAGCTAGTGTATAAAAAAGCTTGATTTGTTTTGTTAGTTTTCCATTTCGGATAAATGGGCTCAGTGGCTAGTTGCTACTAGCTAGCTAGCACACTGGGACTGACTAGCCCGGCTAGGTATTGTTACCTTTACAACAAGGAGGCCATTGGGAAACACCCTTAGGTAAGTGCCTTTTGTGTCTTGTAATTTCACATTTAAAACATGCATTAAAACAATTATCTAGCTAACTAGCATGGTTATATAATTTATATCACAGCCAGCAAGCAAGATAAGATGCACTGAAGTTACTCTCAAGAAGTGCACTACTGGCCCTTCTCATGACTCCAGAGCTGTATGGCCTTGGGTTCGGGAGCGCTATGGCACTACTATCTGAAAGCTTTTCATTAGAGTACACATTAGCGTGTGCATGTACTATAAACAATTTTGTTTTGCATTTGTTTCTTTTTTTGTGACCTGGCTCTCACACTGGCTGTGTGTGTGTGTCCACCTGTCTGTCCTGTCTGCCTGCCTGTCTCTGTCTGGCATCTTCACAGAGTAGTGAGCACATGTAGGAGGAGCTCATCCTCATGGAGTTCATCTAAACCAGCTAATAGAAGGTATCCTATATTAGGTAGGTCTACTACTACTTGGAAAGATAGGAGGTGGAGGTTGCAAGCATAGAGGTAGATCATGTCTACATTATCAAACTCTATGGTTGCAAGTCATTACTTGGTACTGATTCTCATCATAGGGAGTACCATTATGACTTTGACCTAAAGGTAATGTTACCATGTGAGTTGCATCTGGATTCTCCACCCTTCTCCCAAAGTGTGCACTTGCACACTTTCTTGCAAATTCCCTCCTGCCAATGCTTACAGCCCCATCCTATGCTTTTAAATCCATGACGAGAAGTGTGCAAGTGCACTCTTCGAGAAGGGTGGAGAAGTGGGATATGCTCTCTCAACCACCTCTATGCCTAGCCCTGTAGCTGAATCCTACAGCAATATTCTGATTTAAGTGCTACTCTATGGCATGGTAGAGTTCACAGTAGAGTTCAAATTGAATTACACCGAGTGTACAAAACATTGGGATAATAATGAGTTTCACCCCCTTTTGCCCTCAGAACAGCCTCAATTCGTTAGGGCATGGACAAGGTGTCGAAAGCATTCCACAGGGATGCTGGCCCATGTTGACTCCAATGCTTCCCACAGTTGTGTTAAGTTGGCTGGATGTCCTTTGGGTGGTGGACCATTCTTGATACACACAGGAAACTGTTTAGCATGAAAAACCCAGCAGCGCTACAGTTCTTGACACACTCAAACGGGTGCACATGGCACCTACTACCATACCCCGTTCAAAGGCACTTAAATATTTTGTCTTGCCCATTCACCCTCTGAATGGCATACACAATCTCCCCGTCTCAAGGCTTAAAATCCTTCTTTAAACTTTCTTCTACACTGATTGAAGTGGGTTTAAAAAGTGACATCAATAATGGATCATAGCTTTCACCTGGATTCACCTGGTTGTGGACAGGTGTCTTTTATACTGATAACAAGTTCAAATAGGTGCCATTAATACAGGTAACGAGTGGAGGACAGAGGAGCCTCTCAAAGAAGAAGTTACAGGTCTGTGAGAGCCAGAAATCTTGCTTGTTTGTAGGTGACCAAATACTTATTTTCCACCATAATTTGCAAATAAATTCATTAAAAATCCTACAATGTGATTTTCTGGATTTTTTTCCCTCATTTTGTCTGCCATAGTTGTAGTGTGTACCTATGATGAAAATTACAGGCCTCATCTTTTTAAGTGGGAGAACTTGCACAATTGGTGGCTGACTAAATACCTTTTTTGCCCCACTGTACATCTGGGTTTTTAATACACCCAAAACAAACACATATACAAAACACTGGGATGTACCCAAACAAAAGAGCGATGGTAAACCTTGTAGAACGACACGGGACGAGACTTGTAATACACAATGCACAAAACACGCAGCACAGGCTGAGACAACGCAAAGGTACTCACACGACCAACGGACATGCGAAAAATAATCGACAGCCCAATGGGGAAACAAAGGGCGCATTTATACAAATACAATCAGTGAGGAATTGGAACCAGGTGTGTGTAATGACACAGTTCAGTGACGTCGACCTCCGTAACTGGTGAACAGAATGAGCAGCTGTACCTGGGGGATCCGTGACAGTAACCACCCCCCTCACCGTCGGTGCCTGGACCGACCCGCACTGCGTCCCTGAGTGCGGGTCGGAAAATCCCTGGTCAGCGAAGCATCCAGGATGTCCACCACAGGAACCCAGCACCGCTCCTCTGGGCCGTACCCCTCCTATTCGATGAGGTACTGGAGACCCCAGCCCCCCACCCCCGACGCCTCAAATCCAGGACCTCTCCGCCAAGGTAGAGAATTCCCTACCTCTCCACCAAGGTAGGGAATTCTCCGCCAGGTAGAAAGTCTGCCCACTCCCCGTGGCCAATCCTGACAGTAACACCTCAGGAACCTTCCCACCTCCTGATTAACCCTCTCCACCTGCCCATTAGCTTGAGGACGATACCCGGAGGTGAGACTCACCGTGACCCCCAGGCGTTCCATGAATGCCTTCCATACATATGAGGTGAACTGAGGGTCACGGTCTGACACAATATCCTCCGGGATCCCGTAGTGCTGGAAGCCGTGCATAAAAAGAGCCTCTGCGGTTTGCATGGCCAACGGGAGCCCAGGGAGAGGAAGGAAGCGACAAGCTTTGGAAAACCAGTCCACAACGATGAGAACGGTGGTGTTCCCCTGGGAGGGGGGAAGGTCAGTGACAGAGTCCACCGAGAGGTGAGTCCAGGGTCATTGTGGAACCGGCAGGGGAAGGAGCGTTCCAAATGGGAGGTGTCTGGGTGTCTTTGACTGAGCACAGATGGAGCAGGAAGAGACGATGTCCCTAGCCAAGGTGGGCCAGCTGTACTTATCCATTAGGCAGGCGACGGTACGCCTATCCCAGGATGGGACACCCCCACGCACCCCATTGTTTAAGGTCTCCCCTGGTTGAGTTTGCATAACCCGGTTATTTCCTGGTCCGAGAGGAGACGGCTGGGATGGTCGCAGGAGTGTCAGGGGAGGTGGTGCCATGTGTGCCCAGGAAAGGAGGCGGTCCGGCACACCTGTGGGAAATTAGGCACGGTTCTCTGGGCACTGAAGGTGCGGGTTCCGTATGCAGGGCCTGCCATATGTCGGCGTCCACGTCCCACACCGCTGGCGCAATGATGCGGAACAGAGGGATGATGGGGGTCTCTTGTCCTTGCCTCTCATCTGTGTCATAGAGGTAAGACGGGGCGTCCACCTTCACATTCTTCGAGCCTGGCCTATAGGAAATCGTGAATTGGAACCTGGTGAAGAATAGGGCCCAACTGGCCTGTCTCGGGTTTAGCCTCTTTGCTGCCCTGATGTACTCCAGGTTGCGGTGGTCCGTCCACACCAGGAAAGGGTGTTTGGACCCCTCAAACCAGTGCCTCTATGCCTTCAGAGCCTTCTTGACCGCCAAGAGTTCCCGGTCCCCTATGTCGTAGTTCCTCTGGTCTGGGCTCAGCTGCTTGGAGTAGAACGCACAGGGCTGCAGCTTTGGAGAGGTTCCGGTGCACTGTGATAACACGGCCCTGACTCCTACTTCGGAGGCATCCACCTCGACAATGAAGGGGAGTGAGGGGTCGGGATGTGCCAACACGGGAGCAGTGGTGAAACGTGCCTTCAGCGTCTCAAACCCCCTCTCCGCCGTCCAACGTAGCCGCTGGGGACCTCCTCTCAGCAGGGAGGTAAGAGGTGCGACCACTGTGCTGAAGCCCCGGATGAACCTCCGAAAATAGTTGGCGAACCGAAGGAATCGCTGTACTGCTTTCACGGAATTGGGGATGGTCAATGACCTGACTGCGCTGGTCCTCCATCTCTCTGTTTAGCATATAGATCATGCTCCAACAGTCTTCTCGGCACATACCTGACTAACGAGACATGCTGAACGTGGTCAGCAGAATAGACCAAAATCTTGTCTATATAGACCACTACGCCCTGTCCCAGCATGTCCTGTAACACTTCGTTGATGAAGGCCTGGAAGACTGAAGGAGCATTAGACAGTACAACTGGCATTACGAGATACTCGTAATGAACCGTGGTTGCGGAAAAAGCAGTCTTCCATTCATTGCCCGCACAAATTTGCACCAGATTGTAGGCGCACCTCAAGTCCAGCTTCGTGAAGTACTGCGCCCCCTTGCATTTGTTCGATGGTTAGTATGAGGGGTAAAGGATAGCTGAACTTGATGGTGGCCTTGTTCAGTGTTCGATAATCAATGCAGGGGCGCAGTCCCTTATCTATCTTCTTAACTTCTTGCGTCGAGCCATCCCGGATCCGGTATCGTGACTTCAACCTCAAGCTCATTAACATAACGCAACGTTAACTATTCATGAAAATCGCAAATGAAATTAAATTAATCTATTTGCTCTCAAGCTTAGCCTTTTGTTAACAACACTGTCATCTCAGATTTTCAAAATATGCTTCTCAACCATTGCAAAACAAGCATTTGTGTAACAGTATTGATAGCCTAGCGTAGCATTTAGCGTTAGCATTCAGCATTCAGCAGGCAACATTTTCACAAAAACCAGAAAAGCATTCAAATAAAATCATTTACCCTTGAAGAACTTCGGATGTTTTCAATGAGGAGACTCTCAGATAGCAAATGTTCAGTTTTTCCTGAAAGATTGTTTGTTTAGGACAAATCGCTCCGTTTTCTGCGTCACGTTTAGCTACGAAAAAAACCTGTATCCAGGATTGTGTAAATCTATCCGCAAGCTCATTAGCATAACACAACGTTAACTATTCATGAAAATCGCAAATGAAATGAAATTAATCTATTTGCTCTCAAGCTTAGCCTTTTGTTAACAACACTGTCATCTCAGATTTTCAAAATATGCTTTTGAACCATAGCTAAACAAGCATTTGTGTAACAGTATTGATAGCCTAGCATAGGATTATGCCTGTCTTTCAGCATGCAACATTTTCACAAAAACCAGAAAAGGATTCAAATAAAATCATTTACCTTTGAAGAACTTCAGATGTTTTCAATGAGGAGACTCTCAGTTAGATAGCAAATGTTCCGTTTTTACAAAAAATATTATTTGTGTCGACTAATCGCTCCGTTTTGTTCATCACGTTTGGGTAAAAAAAAATATATATATATATAAAGTCATTAAAACGCGAACTTTTTTCCAAATTAACTCCATAATATCGACAGAAACATGGCAAACCGATGTTTAGAATCAATCCTCAAGGTGTTTTTCACATATCTATCGACGATAAAATCCTTTGTGGCAGTTGACTTTCTCTTCTGAAGAAATGGAACGTGCATGGACCTACAGATTACGCAATAATTTCGACACAGGACACCGGGCGGGACACCAGGTAAATGTAGTCTCTTATGGTCAATCTTCCAATGATATGCCTACAAACACGTCACAATGCTGCAGACACCTTGGAGAAACGACACAAAGGGCAGGCTCATTCCTGGCGCATTGACAGCCATATAAGGAGACATTGGGTATTTCCTGTATGAAACTTCATCTTGGTTTCGCCTGTAGCATTAGTTCTGGGGCGCTTACAGATAATATCTTTGCAGTTTTGGAAACGTCAGAGTTTTGTCTTTCCAAGGCTGTCAATTACATGCATAGTCGAGCATCTTTTCGTGACAAAATATTGCGCTTAAAACGGGCACGTCTTTTTATCCAATAATGACATAGCGTCCCCATAGGTTGAAGAGGTTAACAAAAAATAAGCTTGAGGAGGCTGGTGACTTAGAGGGATGGATAAAACTCTGCTGGAGACTCTCCTGTACATTGGTCTCCATGGCCTCGGTCTCTGCATAGGAGAGGGAATAGACATGTCCTCTCGGGAGGGCTGCATCAGATAACAGGTAGGTGGCATAGTCCCAGGGGCTATGGGGAGGCAGGTCTTTGAAAAAACCAGGTGCAGATCCTGGTACTCTTCCGGTAAATCCACTTGATGAACACAGTCCAGACTTTTCTGGGTCAGCAAAGAAACAGGAACAGTAATGTGATGTACGAGCCAGAATGGGTGACTGTAGGGGAACCAAAGGGATGTGTAATGCAGTGGATGCATCTAAAAAAAATCAATCAGAGCTAACGGGAGTGAAGGGCGAGAGAACTCACTGGTTGATTTGATAGACAAGGAGAGACCTTGCCTCCCACCTGGGTTAGTGCAGGAGAATTCCCTGGCTTGTCACCTCCTCGCCTCCTAGGGGATAAGAGAGCAGGTCGGGGAGAAATTACCCCTTTCCCCACAATAGACGCAGATGCCCAGATTCCTCCTTCTCCTATGCTCTGCCTCTGGCAAATGTGCCGAGCCCACCTCCATCGGCTCTGGCCACAGAGCAGGTGTAGCCATGGTCTCCGGATTCCGCGCAGGTTTACTTCAGGACCGCAGGAGGTTGTCCAACTGGATTGCCATGCTGATGAGCTGGTCGAGTGACATGTTGTCATCATGACAGGCTAACTCCAGCTGTACCTCCTCCCACAGTCCGCTGCAGAAAACGGTGACCAGAGCCAACTCTTTCCATCCGGTGGAAGCCACGATGGTCCTCCGAGGCGGTCCTAGCTCCCTGCCGTAGTTGGAGTAGACGCTCACCCCCCTCTCGGCCCTCCACAGGCTGATCAAATTACGAGCGGAAGTGGAGGGTGAAGCACTCCTAGGACTCAACCTCAGGGCCACCCATCTCCCAGACGACAGCACCCCAGTCCAGAGCCCGTCCAGTCAGTGCCGAGATGATGTTTGCAACCCTGTCTCTTCCGGAAACAGCCTCGGCGTAGCAAGCGAGGTCCAGGTCGCATTGTAGAAGGAACCCCTTGCATCTTTCTGGCGCGCCGTCAAAGCTCTCCGGGAGGGATAGGGGTATTCCACAGACCGGCTCTGATGGAATGGGGGTAGGTTGTGGTGTGGGAACTGGTACCGGAAATGGTGCTGGAGACTGGAGAGACTGCACATTCCGCTCCCCGCTCACTGTCCATGGCGACCCCAAGTCTGGAGAGACAGTCCTCTTGGTGCTGTACTGTCCCTACAATGGTCGCAAGCTCTGCATTCCCTGCTGTCTCCATTTGTCGGGTCAATTATTCTGTCACGCTGGAATAAAGGATTTGGCGACAGGCGCAGGAATACATAATCTGGGTTTTTAATACACCCAAAACAAACACGTATACATAACACTGGGATGTCCCCAAACAAAATAGCGATGGTAACCTCGTAGAACGCCACAGGACGAGACCCGTAATACCCAATGCACAGGCTGAGACAACACAGGTACTCACACGACCAACGGACATGGGAACAATAATCCACAGCCCAATGGGGAAACAAAGGGCACAATTATACAAACACAATCGATGAGAAATTGGAACCAGGTGTGCGTAATGACACAGTTCAGTGCAGCCTAGAAGGCCAGTGACGTCGACCTCTGGAACGGGTGAACATAATGAGCAGCAGTACCTGGAGGATCCGTGACAGCATGGTAATGAGGAAAAGGGCAAAGACTGGATATTTCCCCCAAAAATTGTTTATTTTATATTTTTTTGTAGCTACAACATTTACATGAGAGAAATGTGAACACTATGGGGATGATGACCTTAGCATGTTTAAAGGGGCAACTACAGAATTATTTACATGAGCCAAAGTAATAACTGAGCAATATATTTCAACCAATGAAGTTTAAAAGATAAATAACACAACTGAAATAATTAAAACATAAACAAAATGAAACCCAATTCAGAACATGAGTGTGATACTGTCTAACGTGGTATTAACACAGATCTGTCTCAGACAGTACAAGAGCAAATCAATAGATATTCACATTCACTGACACACTTCAGCTATCTTAGACTATTTTAGGTGACGGCACACACGCACACACACACATCATCATGCTTTTTTGCCATACAAACATTGTGTAATGTATTACATTTGAAGGTCACTCTGCAAATGACCGTCATTACTTAAAGAACTTTTCACAATTCCCAAAATGTAACATTTGTATTTCAAATAAATTGTTGTGATGGAATGAAAGCGTAGTAGAATGCACTTCAGCCCAGTTTTAACAAAAAATATAATTATATATTATTAATCCTAGAAATATATAAAGATTTATGTGCATCAGTAGTTGCACTAAAGGCAAGCAATCCAGCAATTGGGTCATCCAAACAAGCCAGCATGTTTTTGAATGCAACTTACATCTCAATGTCATGCATGCAAGAAGTCTGGACCTGTCTGGTGCACACACATTTCTCTGTCCCCAGTTCGATTGAAGGACTCAATCAGGTGTTTTGACTTGTAACTGGTTGCCTCTAGAACAAGAGAAGTAATAACATCATCAAGATGAGCTAGCTACTACTAGTTTAAAGCAATGAAACATGTCATTGTTACAAATAATTCATGTATGGGCTACATTTGAGAATGCATGCATTTGCTTACCTTATCAATCTTGAAGACAATACACTCATTTAACACCCACAAAAACGTTTTGATGAGTGATTGCACCACAAACATATTTCTAGGGTGTTGATGCATCCTCCTCCCAGCCTCTTCCAACACCACAGGTAGGAGAAGAGTGTCCATATGCTAATGTTAAGTTTTGCTTTGATGTCAAATCAAATTTTATTTGTCACATACACATGGTTAGCAGATGTTAATGCGAGTGTAGCGAAATGCTTGTGCTTCTAGTTCCGACAATGCAGTAATAACCAACAAGTAATCTAACCTAACAATTCACAACAACTACCTTATACACACAAGTGTAAAGGGATGAAGAATATGTACATAAAGATATATGAATGAGTGATGATACAGAACGGCATAGGCAAGATGCAGTAGATGGTATCGAGTACAGTATATACATATGAGAAGAGTAATGTAGGGTATGTAAACATTATATTAAGTGACATTGTTTAAAGTGGCTAGTGATACATTTTTGACATAAATTTTTCCAATATTAAAGTGGCTGGAGCTGAGTCAGTATGTCAAGTCAGCTCATATTGTTGCTACCTTACTAGTTGTGTTAGCTAATATCCTACTGAACCGTGACACTAACATATTGACATGCATATTGGTATTAAGACAGCAACATATTCACACAAAACAATTCTTTAGGCAAATCATTAGTTAGCTAGCTGCATATCACACAAAATGTGCAAAAATATGATAGCTAACATTAGCTAGCGAAGCACTAGCCAGTCAGTGGCTCTGACAGATTGCAACTGGTATCAACAAAATGTGTTTCACTCTATCTTATAAAGCATGACATTGCTAACTAGGCATGATTTAGCTAATAAAATGTTAAAGTTTATTAGAACGTTGAATTAATAAGTTACACACCTTTTGTAGCTAGCTAGCTAGAGAGCTTGGTTTCCATTTTCCAACAGATGTTTCTAATCCCTCTGATTTGTTCATCAACAGTTACTGGTCTTGGAACTTGTTGCCATCAGGTTTGCCACAGATTCAAATTGAATCTTGAAAGAATTTTCTGCCAAATAAAACCCTCTGGCAAATTGTTTGCCACTTATTGCAATAAATATTATTGTTGCAAAAAGATTGCTGCATATTTACCACCAGTAGCAAACATTTGCAAACTTCTGACAACATTATGTGGCACACTATTTAGTTTGCAGCAAATTTGCCACAAACTTGTGGGAAGTGTGCCGCAACAAATTAATTTTTGTAAGGACTAGAATAAATTGGATTCTTCTGAGTTCCTGTTGTCAGAAAGGTACAAACAATCTTTTTTGGAAGAAAAGCCTTTTCTATATTAGCTTATTTGCTCCAGTCCAGACCTGACAGCCTTTCAACTAATCTATTTTGTGTTCCAACCCATAGGAAACTATGAGAAGGGAGTAGTTCAGCTGACTAACGTCATTGCTGTGTGCAGGAAAACCCAGCAGCTCCTCCAGCAGACAGCCCCCTTCTGTCTTCCAGATGCTGCTGACCAGCTGCCCTCCATCAGCCATGTGGATGCTCTCCCATGGGACGTGGGGCTGGAGTGGCACCAAAATGGCTGAAAAATGCCTTGATGCCCTAAACCCCCTTCTTCCAATGATCTGCACTTGTTAACTCCCCTTCATGGATTTAAGGCAATGGTTTACTACAACCATGGTTGGGGGGAGTTCCTCCATATTCCTTACACCACCAGTTCATTCCTTTTAAGTCCATGAGGGGGATTGTATGAATGCATACGGCTTAGGGGTAGAGGGTCGGCTTGTGTCCTGATTCTTCACCTTTCCTCCCAAAGTGTGCACTAGTTCAGTGTTCCTCATTCTTTGCCCCGAAGGACAGCAGTGTGTAAATTGTCATCCCTACCTGTGCTATAACACCTAATTGAACTACAATAAGACCGTACTTTTGTAAATTTAGTGAATTAATGGTTGGTTGTGACAACATGGACTAAACCGGAGCATACCTTTATCGTGAATAATAAAAAACAGTAATTGAATTGTGACTAGTGCACTTATCGTTATTGTACATTGATAATCTGTGTTAGGTTTCCACCTATGCTAACCTTTTTGCATAATTTCTGCTCCTTTTTCACAGGCGGTTCTAGGTGGTGACCTGTCTCCATATCTGAGAGGAGCCGAGGAGGAATATCACTTCATCCCCAATAACACTTGGCAACAGCTAATGGGGATCAATAATAAATACAAATAGTACTAATATTTATAACTGTGTCGATGAGAAAGAGTAGAGCAGACTTATCCATTGTCGCTGAACTGTGTTCAGTCATGTTTACAGTTCCAATTTGTTACCAGCCACTAGTCACATGCTCGATAAGCTTTTCTGCAAGTAGAATTACAATACAGAAATGTTCTTGCTCTTTAGTGAAGTTCTGCCAATCTAATGTTGGAAACCATTATCAAGGAAAACGAGGGAACACTTTGTGGAAATTGTAACCTGTTTCTTGAACACCATTGATTGTTCTAAGGACAATAATAACTGTTACTTGTATCTGTAATAAAATCATTTGTGATGGTTAATTGTGAAGACTCATTGCTACGGGATGGACATGACAAATCAATGCACTAATTAAACACTGTTATTTGTCTGCTTATGCCCCTGATTTTCAGTCAACATTAGCAAGGAAAAAGTCTATATGCAACAATGCCCATGTCTTGCAGCTTTAACAGTATTGAGTCAAGCAACAGCTTTGTCAACTGTCTCACAAAGGACTAACTCAAAGAATGTTGAGGTTATGCCCATATACTCTTGCTTAAATTTGGACAAATACACATGGCCATATATGCATAGATGGATGTGTTTAGAAAAATATGTTTTCAGATTTGTTTGTTCCACCGTTGCTATCACAGTCATTTGTGTGACTCAACTTTCTAGCTAGCTTCTTAGCCTGTTAGCTAGTAAACATAGTTAGGTGCTGAAGATAATATTTCAGGGGATACAATTGACACATCTAACTTCTGGAATTATCAATCAAGCAAACTAGTTGCTAGGAAGTTATCAGTGTGCACGGTAGCCTATCTAACATACCTACATGTAGCTAGGATGGTAACAAACTGGGTGAGGCTGACCTGTCACCCGGAAACCGGTTGACCAACAGAGATACGTCATTTTAGGCTCCCTCTTAATAACCCCACCTGGAATGAATGCTCGCCCAAACTTTTCAACTGCAAAACAATGCAGAGAAAGCTAAGTGCCGGTTAACTTAACCAAAGATAGAAAACATTTCAGGCAAAGAGGGAAGTGTTTCATTGCACTTGCACTATCACTGAAAAGGTTTCACCGATTTTTCTTTGTTTCATTCATTTACAATTCATTTGTTCTTGCCTTTTCACGATTATTTCCTTGCAATATTATTTATTTTGCTCTGAAAACTTTTGGGTTAATGTTTTGCTTTCAATATCATTATTTTGCTTGCAATACTAAGAATTTTGTTCTCGACGTCAAAAGGTTTGCTTGATATTAAAGGCACAAAAGTAATTCCATAGCTGTAGATTAGATTTAAAAATGTATGTGCTCTTTGAATCTGTGTTAAAAAGGTAAACAGCTTAAACGCCCCTTATCTTAACCACACAAAACTTACTGGAGATCAGTGTCAAAGGACAACTTCCTACTCCGAATCTACCATAAGACCACAATCCTATAAATGGAGGCAGATACGGAAGCTAAGGAATAATAGTAATGTTCTGACAGCTTATATAGCCCTGCAACATTCTTTCAGTTAAGCTGGGCCTGTACCCTTCCTCTCGCTCGCTGTAAACCTCTAAGGGAAAATGATTCCCCATCTGAATATGTTAGGTTTTCAGCTTCCATTAAACTGGGATCTTGTAGTTTGTCAACACAAAGTCATTTTTATCCAAACAGTGCTTAACTTTACTGAGTTCAAGCTTTGCAAATGGTTGCAAACATTAGCTGTGACTGCTTTACAGCGAAAAGCTTTCCTGGGCTTCATGGCTGCAGTAAGAGAGATATCATTTATAACAGCTCTGTCTCTATCTGTCTCTGTAACACACATTGATCCAGCTGATCTGAGGTATAAATCACAACACACTGTTTGCTGTCTGAGCTCAGATGGAGTTATAGCCGGGAGGTGTTGTTTTTTCCCCCACACAACTTTCAGCAAGTTTAGTAGAGAAAAGTTAAAGATATCAACATAGCCTTCACACATTTGAAGTGTGACTATAAAGTATTTTCTGATGGTGTTTTATTTATTAGAGCTGTGTTATACTCTGCTTTCCTTTGTTGTCAACGCAAGGGGTGTGTGTGACCTGTGGAAGGTTGTGTGTGTGTGTTTGATCAGTAGACCATGTCTCCTCCTATTAGCCCTTCAGCCTTACAGAGACGGAGAGAGAGAGTGCGTGTGTGTGGGGCAGGGGCTGTAGTGATGGATAGGACCGATGTCCCACCACTGACCCTGTATGACAACATCACTCACACTACAGGAGAGTTGATGAACCCTGAGTTAATATCAGCCATCAGTCCTGACACACACATAAACGCAAATGCACGCATGCTTGCACACACGCACGCACACACACACACAAACAGAGCAGCTAACTGAAGGGACACATGGCAGGAATGGTGGTGTGACATTTCAGAGAAGGAGTGTTGTGGTGTAACAAGCATCGGCCTGCCGCTTAATTGGTCCAGTCTTGAGAAACCTCTTGTGTGTTTAGGAACACACACACAGACAGACAGACACACAAACACACACTCACACTGGCTGGTTCTCAAGGACACATCTCAGATCCCAAGAACAGACTGGAGGTATATCAGAGACAGGAGCTTGGACTGCTCTTTATAATGCATGAGCACTCTCTCTCTCTCTCTCTCTCTCTCTCTCTCTCTCTCTGTCTGTATCTCTCTCTCTCTGTCTCTCTCTCTGTCTGTATCTCTCTCTCTCTCTCTCTCTCTCTCTGTCTGTATCTCTCTCTCACACACACACCTCAGAAGAAATGGAATGCTGGCGTTCTGAAGCATTTATGACTGTAGTGTGAGAGTATTTGAAGATGTGGATGTGCATGCATTACGTGTGTGTTCTAAAATGAAAGGATATTGTGTCTTTGTTCTTATCATAAACATTGTATTATTTATATATTTATATATATATATTTATTAGGGTTCGTACAGACAGTGGCAAGCCAAATTCAAGGACTTTCAAGTACTTTTTCAAGCACTAATATGTATTAGGACCATCAATTTGTAATGGTTCCTATTATGTCATTGTTTCTAGTCACCACCAGATGGCAGTATTTCGCCACAACCTCATAAAAATGTCAACAACCTTATAATTGATTACTACCTACTACAATTTCTACTCAATAATACGTGTTTCACTACTTATTTACTACATACATAAGTGGCAAGTCAGTACTGATGATGTTGACTGATTTGCTTATATGAACCGTAAACTCAGTAAAATCTTTGAAATTGTTACATGTTGCGTTTATATTTGTGTCTCGTTTTAGGAATCTAGGCTTATGTTGCACGTCACTACTTCACAGGTGAGGCATTTGAACGTACTTTTTTTTATTATCAAAATGTATTTTTTTTTTTTTGCAGAAATGCCTTCTGGAACATGTGAATTTTCATGTGCCTTAACAAAAAACGTGTATGTCATCTGTAAATACGAACAGAATTGTTAAATTACGAGCCTAGTTGGTTTAGCAGATAATGATAGGAATCTTCCAATTAATGGATTGGCTGGACATGCCGAGAGATGAGTTTGGATTGGTCTGCCATGTAGCACGCTTCTATCTATAACATGAGCTGGTCAGTATGTGTAGGTAATCCTTTCTAACACAGCTTTTTTAAGATATCACTTAGTAGAACTGCAAAAATGTTGCTCTCCACTTTCAAGAGGACCAAGTTATGAAATCAGTCGAATGCACGGTGGAATTACAGTATGATAGCTATGGAGGAAATTCTGGACATTTGATTGCAAATATGCAGAGGGAGTCGAAAAA
Organism: Oncorhynchus nerka; assembly: GCF_034236695.1. Classification (NCBI taxonomy): domain Eukaryota; kingdom Metazoa; phylum Chordata; class Actinopteri; order Salmoniformes; family Salmonidae; genus Oncorhynchus; species Oncorhynchus nerka. The sequence goes on along the minus strand of NC_088398.1, from coordinate 61,301,820 downwards.
AGAACACACGGAAGGCTGTTGTATAAAACACATGTCTCTGGATTACATCTTCTCTCTTCTGTTGAAGCAACTTTGGCAGCGATTACAGCCTCAAGTCTTCTTGGGGATCACACTACAAGCTTGGCACACCTGTGTTTTGGGAGGTTCTTCCATTCTTCTCTGCAGATCCTCTCAAGCTCTGTCAGGTTGGATGAGGAGCATTGCTGCACAGCTATTTTCAGGTCTCTCCGGAAATGTTAGATCGGGTTCAAGTCCGGGCTCTGGCAGGGCCATTCAAGGACATTCAGAGACTTGTACCAAAGCCACTCCCGCGTTGTCTTGGCTGTGTGCTTAGGATCGTTGTCCTGTTGGAATGTGAACCTTCACCCCAGTCTGAGGTCCGGAGAACTCTGGAAAAGATTTTCGTCAAGGATCTCTCTGTACTTTTCTCCATTCATCTTTGCCTCGATCCTGACTAGTCTCCCAGTCCCTGCTGCTGAAAAACATCCCACACAGCATGATGCTGCCACCACCATGCTTCACTGTAGGGATGGTGCCATGTTTCCTGCAGACTTGATGCTTGGCATTCAAGCCATCAGATCAGGTTTCATCAGAGCAGAGAATCTTGTTTCTCATGGTCTGAGAGACTTTAGGTACCTTTTGGCAAACTCCAAGCGACCTGTCATGTGCTTTACAGAGTGGCTTCCGTCTGGCCGCTCTACCATAAAGTCCTAAATGGTGGAGTTCTGCAGAGATGGTTGTCTTTCTGGAAGGTTCTCCCATCTCCACAGAGGAACTCCAGAGCGACCATTGGGTTCTTGATAACCTCTCTGACCAAGGTCTTTCTCCCCCGATTGCTCAGTTTGGCCGGGCGGCCAGCTCTAGGAAGAGTCTTGGTGGTTCCAAACTTCTTCCATTTAAGAATGATGGAGGCCACTGTGTTCCTGGAGACCTTCAATGCTGCAGAAATGTTTTGGTACTCTTCCCCAGATCTGTGCCTCGACACAATTCTGTCTCGGAGCTCTATGGACAAATCCTTCGACCTCATGGCTTGGTTTTGGCTCTGACATGCACTGTCAACTGTGGGACCTTATATAGGCAGATATGTGCCTTTACAAATCATGTCCATTCAATTTAATGACCATAGGTGGACTCCAATCAAGTTGTAGAAACATCTCAAGGATGATCAATGGAAACAGGATGCACCTGAGCTCAATTTTGAGTCTCATACAAAGGGTCTGAATACTTATGTAAATAAGGTATATCTGTTTTTTATTTTTAATAAATGTGCAAACAATTCTAAAAAACTGTTTTTGCTTTGTCATTATGGGGTTTGTCCGTAGATTGCTAAGGATTTGTTTTATTTAATCCATTTTAGAATAAGGCTGTAACTTAACAAAATGTGGAAAAAGTCAAGGGGTCTGAATACTTTCCAAAGGCACTGTACATATTGAAAGTCTCTTTGAATGCTTACAGTATGCTAATGTCTCTCTCTCTTGAGTTGTCATTAGTCTCTCTGCTCCAGTTAAGCTCCTCAGTTAACACATTTACAGAATTTTTTTTTATTATAATTTTTTTTTATTTCACCTTTATTTAACCAGGTAGGCTAGTTGAGAACAAGTTCTCATTTGCAACTGCGACCTGGCCAAGATAAAGCATAGCAGTGTGAACAGACAACACAGAGTTACACATGGAGTAAACAATTAACAAGTCAATAACACAGTAGAAAAAAAATGGGCAGTCTATATACAATGTGTGCACATGGAGAGAATAAGTAGCACTAGACAGTTTACCCAGTGCTCCATGTTTATACACACACACACAGTCCAAATGAAAAGAACAAGAAGCTAAAAAGGTTCCACACAAATATAGTGAGGTGTCCATACACATCCGTACTGCTCAACTAACTTACGACCTGACAGTTCCAGTCCAATCCAGCTGGAGGTATCTTCAACTACTAACTATTGCTACTAACAATCTTTAATTCTACATCTATAACTGCAGTAAACAACAGTCATGACTCTATCCTACGCCTTCTTGAGGCTCAGCCAGTTCACCTCATCCTCTCACCCCCCTCTCATCCCCCTCTCACCCCTAACTTCAAACCACTTAAATCATACAAAACAACCCAAACAAACATTTGTTCTCTAATGTTTTCTCTCTCTAACTCTCTAAACTGTAATTGAGGACAAATCCAGCTTGTCTCATCCTGTTAATTAGGCCTGTGTGGGAGGGGTTTATCCACTGGGTGTTATCTTCCTCTGATAATCTAAAGAATATATTATGCAGATTACCATCGGCAAGCCGTACGCAGTGCCAAGTTTGCGATGTGAACTCTCTGTGACTTCTGCCTCTTTTTCTATTTGCAAGTGTTACTTCAAAGACTACAGTGATCAAAGACTGAGAAAAAAATATCCCCTAATGTACCGCGGCGCTTGCAAACACAGCCACCGTCATACCGAGCCACTCCGCACCGTGCTGTGTTCACTGAACAAAGGCAGAGCCGGTTCTGATGCGTTTTATATTTTACCAATATAAGTCCTGTCAGTCGTGGAAACATTTCAATTGATTTTGTGGGTTATGTTTCTATTTTGGAAAGTAAGCTGTGACACTGAATAAGTCATTAAAGAAGAGTGTGTGTGTGTGTTTGTGTGTGCGTGTGTTTGTGTGCACGTGTGTTTGTGTGTGCGTGTGTGTGTGCGTGCATGCCTGGCCTAGAAAACACAGATCACAAGCCTGTATGAAAGAAGACCTAGGTTGTCATAAATGAAAGAGGGCCTATAGGGACGAGAGAGAGAAAGAAACGGCAATTTGTGTCACCAAATATGAGATTTAACAGCATAAAGGCCCACGCAGGGTTTGATGACAGGCCATGTATATGGTGTCTATATCCTGCTTAGTGACAGGTTACTGTTTATAGCTTGTTTTGTCCCTCAGCATTAGACACACTGCTTTTACACCCTCATATCCAATCATGTAAATACTCACACATAGCCTTCTGTATTATCCCAGTTTTAGAAGCAGACTTCAGCATTTTATTCTGATTCATGCTAGGTTTTTAGGCTGGACTAGACTGGACTTTTTGTATTCCCTGACAGCTCTTAACCCTCTCTCCTTTTAACCATCCCTCCTTCCTGCACTCCCTCCCTCTCCGCCATACCTTATTCTGTCCCTTACCTTTCTCCCTGCCTCCATTTCTCTATCTGACTGATAGCTGAGTACTGTGAGAGACAGTGACCGGAGGACAGAGTTTAATTAGCAGTAGGTGTCCCTCAATCTTACCGTCCAGCCCTCACTGCCTGGACAAGCCTGTTAGTTACGCTCGTTATAGGCCTGGCACAAACACACACACAGCTATACACACACACAAACACACAGGGCATCCTGTGGCTAGGTCTAATCCAGCAGCTCAGTGCAGTTACAGATAGCAGTAAGTGGGTCAGTGAAACAGAGGATATATGGTGTCAGAAAGTGCTCCCCTACAGGGTCGATTTACTGTGAACTTTGACTGACCCTTCTGAAGCAGCTATACACAATGGGTCTTAATCAGCTCGGCCGGATCCATGTGAATTGTGCTGACAACTGTATGGATGTGATTTGGAGAGGGGGGTTGAAACTATTGACTGGACTGGCTATGTAGGACATGCAGGATAGCAGTCAGCTATAATGGGTTTGAGCAGGACAGGGGTTTAGCTGGACACTGCAACAGAGTTCATATTACTAAGAAGCTACAAAATGACTCATCGCTATCGTTTGAATTTCAAATTTTTTGAAACTCTAACTCTGTTGTGCTAGCAATACTAATCAGTAGAATGGAGAGCCTTGTCAGAGCGAAGAGAGTTTAAACTCCTATCAGTCTCCATTATGGAATGTGAATGGTGCTGTGTCTGTGTGTTCATTATCCTACACAGTTGTGGCTATCTGGTAGCCCATCCCAGAGAGAGAGAAAGAAAGAGAGACAAAGAGACAGAGACAGAAAGTGAGATACTGCCTGATTGATTGAAGGCAATAAAATCTCCTAATCTTTTCAATGTCTTCAATAGGCCTTTTCACACTGCATTGTTCTTAACCCCAGACTAGTTAACCCTGGGCTAAAAGCTTTAGCCCTGGGCTAAGGATTTACACTTGTATTCCAAAGCAGCTGGACTAAAGGACAAACACACATGCAACCAACTTTCACTAAGTCCTGTCATCTCAGTCTCTCCCTCTCTCTTTCCCTCACACCCTCCCTTCCTCTCTCCAACGGTGTCCCTCTCTCACCCCTGTCTCTCCCCTCAGTCACCCTGTGAGACCCTGCTATGAATAATGTATCATTAAGGGACGTGATTAGTTCAACATATGTGTGGACAGGGTGTTGGGGGCCTGGTGGTGCTGGCCCCTGGCCTCACTACCAGACAAACGTCTGTCTGCTGTCACACACACACACACACACACACACACACATACACACACACCTGACAGAGTTACAGACCAGACCCTGCGCAACTGTGTCTAGTTCTCTTTCACTCTTTTTCTCTGTCTGTCTCTCTCTCTCACACTCAATCAGACACTCACTCACTCACACACACATACAAGTACATGGAGGCCTCTCTGATGTAGTTACTGTGATAAAAGGTTGACTTAAAAGGGTCCTTTTGTTTCATATGTCTGTGTGTTTGTGTATTGGCTCACTGGTGAGTTAGTTACTGTGATAAAAGATTGATTTAAAAGGGTTCACTTTGTTTCATGTGTTTGTGTGTTTGTGTATTGGCTCACTGGTGAGGTCTTGATTTAGCTCTGTTTCTGAGGAAAACGGAAGGTTTATTTTTAGACATGTTATGAATGAATCAGTAGAGGATGGTTAACCTCACCATTACAACATAGGTCAATATTGACACTGATACAGTGGCTTGTACGATTCCTCTGTATTCATAAATATATTCGATGTATCCTAGTAATGTCTCTCTGCTCTCTCTCTCGCTCTCTCTCTCACATTCTCTCTTAGTCTCTCTCTCTCTGTCTCTCTCTCTGTCTCTCTCTTTCTCACATTCTCTCTCAGTCTCTCTCTCTGTCTCTCTCTTTCTCTCTAGGTTATCTAATTTGGATGATGGCTCAGTTAGTAAATGTTTTTCATTTTACTTTGTTCAATACAATCTTAAGAAAAGAGAGGGCAATTAGATGTTCTCACAAACAGCATCCCAGTCTAGGGAGAGGAGGGGAGGTGAGGAGGATTTGAACAGCATCCAGCCCCTAGCCTGTCTGTTTTGTCTGCGTGATAGCAGTCTGATTGCATTGTCGGAGAGGGGTGATGTTTTACAGAAGGAATCTATTATAGTATCGATCGTTATATCACTCTTTCTCTCTTCTCTTTTCTCTCCCGGATATGGAGAGAGGGATGAGGTAATGTTCTGTGATGGGTGGAGGAGGAATAGAGGAATAGAAGGATAGGACAGGAGCGTGGTGTGATGGAGAGCATGGGGGGAGGAAACACACAAACACACACACATACACACTGGGGTATGCTAGATATGCTAGAGAGCTATGGGAGGTTTGGCCTTAGAGTCTGATCTATAGTGGTGTTATAGGAGAATGGACAGGGAAGGAATCAGTGGGAGGATTTATATAGAACACTGCCAGAAAGGTGTGTGTTTCTTTGTGTGTGTGTGTGTGTGTGTGTGTGTGTGTGTGTGTGTGTGTGTGTGTGTGTGTGTGTGTGTGTGTGTGTATGTGTGTGTGTGTGTGTGTGTTTGCGTTTCTCCTCTGATCCTCTCCTCTCTGTCATTCTCTCCCTACCAGTCACGCCTGCTAATTGGCTGATCTGTCAGAGGACCTGGATGTGTTCTTACTGCCCATCTAATTTATTCTCTGCTTCAATCTGCTTCATTCAAACGTTTATAAAACAACTTTATGTTTGGAGATGATGAGCCATTTCACACAAACTACCTCATCTGTGATGCTGTGTGTATTTCTTTCTCCATCCTCACTGATGTGTGAGTGAGTGTGTTCCCAATCCAGTTTGGTGCAGCTTTATAACAATACGTCTTTTTATTCAACACTGTGGACGTGGGAGCCACTGACAGCTTCAGCCACAGACACATCACAAAACGACTGAAGCAGAAGCTCTAACTACTGACGCAGCTAAAAAGAAAAGTTCTGATGAAATGAAACTTGTGATTCTTGCGGAATGATTTGTTTCTTGCAGAATGCTAGCCAATGAAAGTTGGATATGTGATTCTATGCTAGTATCAAGTATCAAATCAAATCAAATGTATTTATATAGCCCTTTGTACATCAGCTGATATCTCAAAGTGCTGTACAGAAACCCAGCCTAAAACCCCAAACAGCGAGCAATGCAGGTGTAGAAGCACGGTGGCTAGGAAAAACTCCCTAGAAAGGCCAAAACCTAGGAAGAAACCTAGAGAGGAACCAGGCTATGTGGGGTGGCCAGTCCTCTTCTGGCTGTGCCGGGTGGAGATTATAACAGAACATGGCCAAGATGTTCAAATGTTCATAAATGACCAGCATGGTCAAATAATAATAATCACAGACAGTTGAAACTGGAGCAGTAGCACGGCCAGGTGGACTGGGGACAGCAGGGAGTCATCATGCTAGGTAGTCCTGAGGCATGGTCCTAGGGCTCAGATCCTCCGAGAGAGAGAAAGAAAGAGAGAAAGAGAATTAGAGAGAGCATACTTAAATTCACACAGGACACCGGATAGGACAGGAGAAGTACTCCAGATATAACAAACTGACCCTAGCCTCCCGACACATAAACTACTGCAGCATAAATACTGGAGGCTGAGGCAGGAGGGGTCAGGAGACACTGTGGCCCCATCCGATGACACCCCCGGACAGGGCCAAACAGGAAGGATATAACCCCACCCACTTTGCCAAAGCACAGCCGCCACACCACTAGAGGGATATCTTCAACCACCAACTTACCATCCTGAGACAAGGCCGAGGATAGCCCACAAAGATCTCCGCCCTGGCACAACCCAAGGGGGGGCGCCAACCCAGACAGGAAGATCACATCAGTGACTCAACCCACTCAAGTGACGCACCCCTCCTAGGGACAGTATGAAAGAGCCCTAGTAAAGCCAGTGACTCAGCCCCTGTAATAGGGTTAGAGGCAGAGAATCCCAGTGGAAAGAGGGGAACCGGCCAGGCAGAGACAGCAAGGGCGGTTCGTTGCTCCAGAGCCTTTCCGTTCACCTTCACACTCCCGGGCCAGACTACACTCAATCATATGACCCACTGAAGAGATGAGTCTTCAGTAAAGACTTAAAGGTTGAGACCGAGTTTGCGTCTCTCACATGGGTAGGCAGACCATGCCATAAAAATGCTCTATAGGAGAAAGCCCTGCCTCCAGCTTTTTGCTTAGAAATTCTAGGGCCAATTAGGAGGCCTGCGTCTTGTACCTGTACGTGTAGGTATGTACGGCGGGACCAAATCAGAGAGATAGGTAGGAGCAAGCCCATGTAATGCTTTGTAGGTTAGCAGTAAAACCTTGAAATCAGCCCTTGCCTTGACAGGAAGCCAGTGTAGGGAGGCTAGCACTGGAGTAATATGATCACATTTGTTGGTTCTAGTCAGGATTCTAGCAGCCATATTTAGCACTAACTGAAGTTTATTTAGTGCTTTATCCGGGTGGCCAGAAAGTAGAGCATTGCAGTAGTCTAACCTAGAAATGACAAAAGCATGGATTCATTTTTCTGCATCATTTTTGGACAGAAAGTTTCTGATTTTTGCAATGTTACGTAGATGGAAAAAGCTGTCCTTGAAACAGTCTTGATATGTTCTTCAAAAGAGAGATCAGGGTCCAGAGTAACGCCGAGGTCCTTCACAGTTTTATTTGAGACGACTGTACAACCATTAAAATTAATTGTCAGATTCAACCGAAGATCTCTTTGTTTCTTGGGACCTAGAACAAGCATCTCTGTTTTGTCCGAGTTTAAAAGTAGAACGTTTGCAGCCATCCACTTCCTTATGTCTGAAGCACATGCTTCTAGCGAGGGCAATTTTGGGGCTTCACCATGTCTCATTGAAATGTACAGCTGTGTGTCATCCGCATAGCAGTGAAAGTTAACATTATGTTTTCGAATGACATCCCCAAGAGGTCAAATATATAGTGAAAACAATAGTGGTCATAAAACGGAACCTTGAGGAATACCGAAATTTACAGTTGATTTGTCAGAGGACAAACCATTCACAGAGACAAACTGATATCTTTCCGACAGATAAGATCTAAACCAGGCCAGAACTTGTCCGTGTAGACCAATTTCGGTTTCCAATCTCTCCAAAAGAATGTGGTGATCGATGGTATCAAAAGCAGCACTAAGGACAAGGACAGATGCAGAGCCTCGGTCTGATGTCATTAAAAGGCAATTTACCACCTTTACAAGTGCAGTCTCAGTGCTATGATGGGGTCTAAAACCAGACTGAAGCATTTTGTATACATAGTTTGTCTTCAGTAAGGCAGTGAGTTGCTGCGCAACAGCCTTTTCTAAACATTTTGAGAGGAATGGAAGATTCGATATAGGCCGATAGTTTTTTATATTTTCTGGGTCAAGGTTTGGCTTTTTCAAGAGAGGCTTTATTACTGCCACTTTTAGTGAGTTTGGTACACATCCGGTGGAAAGAGAGCCGTTTATTATGTTCAACATAAAAGGGCCAAGCACAGGAAGTAGCTCTTTCAGTAGTTTAGTTGGAATAGAGTCCAGTATGCAGCTTGAAGGTTTAGAGGCCATGATTATTTTCATCATTGTGTCAAGAGATATAGACTAAAACACTTGAGTCTCTCTTGATCCTAGGTCCTGGCAGAGTTGTACAGACTCAGGACAACTGAGCTTTGAAGGAATACACAGATTTAAAGAGGAGTCCGTAATTTGCTTTCTAATAATCATGATGTTTTCCTCAATGAAGTTCATGAATTTATTACTGCTGAAGCGAAAGCCATCCTCCCTTGGGGAATGCTGCTTTTTAGTTAGCTTTGCGACAGTATCAAAAAGGAATTTCGGATTGTTCTTATTTTCCTCAATTAACCTGTTGCTTCTACTCGGGACGCTTGCGTCCCAACTAGAGCTCTGGAAATGCAAATGCGCTACGCTAAATGCTAATAGTATTAGTTAAAACTCAAAAGTTCATTCAAATACACATGCAGGGTATCGAATTAAAGCTACACTCGTTGTGAATCCAGGCAACAAGTCAGATTTTTAAAATGCTTTTCGGCGAAAGCATGAGAAGCTATTATCTGATAGCATGCAACACCCCAAAAGACCCACAGGGGACGTAAACAAAATAATTAGCATTTCGGCGTTACACAAACCGCACAATAAAATAGAAAACATTCATTACCTTTCACCATCTTCTTTGTTGGCACTCCTAGATGTCCCATAAACAATATTTGGGTCTTTATTTCGATTAAATCGGTCCATATAAAGCCTAGATATCGTTATATGTAGACTGTGTGATAAACGAAAAAAACATTGTTTCAAAACGTAACGTTTTTAACGATAAACTTTCACAAAACACTTCGAAATACGTTTGTAATGCAACTTTAGGTATTAGTAAACGTTAATAAGCGATCAAATTCATCAGGAGGCGATGTAAAGATCATTAGCTGTCCGTCTGGAAAATGTCCGGCTAGAAACTCAAAAAATATCCGGTCCTGACCGGATTAGATCATGTGTTTGACCAAGAAAAAACTCGAAGGGAAATGACAAGACTCTAGACACCGTGTGGAAGCTGTAGGTACTGCAACCTCAGTCAATTAATTGTGGTTCACCTTTATCAATGGGATCAAGTAGCGCATGGATATATTTTCCCATTTTCAGTGATCAGTTTTTCCTGTGCTTTTCGATGTAAATGCCGTTCTGGTAAAGCCACAGCAGTGATTTAACCAGTTTTTTAAACGTCTGAGTGTTTTCTATCCACACAGACTAAGCAAATGCATATACTATATTCCTGGCATGAGTAGCAGGGCGCTGAAATGTTGCGCGATTTTTAACAGAATGTTCAAAAAAGTAGAGGGTCGACTGAAGAGGTTAATGGAAAAATAGGATGATCGAGTATCAGTAAGGGCTCTTCGATACTGCACGGTACTGTCTTTCCAAGCTAATCGGAAGACTTCCAGTTTGGTGTGGCGCCATTTCCGTTCCAATTTTCTGGAAGCTTGCTTCAAGAGCTCGGGTATTTTCTGTGTACCAGGGAGCTAGTTTCTTATGAGAAATGTGTTTAGTTTTTAGGGGTGCAACTGCATCTAGGGTAATGCGCAAGGTTAACCTCTAGCGACGAGCAATCCCGTATCCGGGAGTGTAATCATAGCCTCAAGGACATTACCATAACGCAACGTTTCCTATTCATGAAAATCGCAAATGAAATGAAATAAATATATTCAAACACAAGCTTAGCCTTTTGTTAACAACACTGTCATCTCAGATTTTCAAAATATGCGTCACAGCCAACGCTAGACAAGCATTTGTGTAAGTTTAGCATAGCATAATGCTATGCTAGGCTGTGCTGGCAGCAGGCAACATTTTCACAAAAATAAGAAAAGCAACCCAATTAAATCATTTACCTTTGAAGAACTTCAGATGCTTTCACTCAGGAGACTCCCAGTTAGATAGCAAATGTTCCTTTTTCCAAAAATTATATTTTTGTAGGCGAAGAAATCGACAGAAAAATACTTCAACTATAATGCATTAGCATAACGCCACTTTTTCTATTCATGAAAATCGCAAATGAAATGAAATAAATATATTGGCTCACAAGCTTAGCCTTTTGTTAACAACACTGTCATCTCAGATTTTCAAAGTATGCTTTTCAACCATAGCTACACAAGCATTTGTGTAAGAGTATTGATAGCTAGCATAGCATTAAGCATAGCATTCAGCAGGCAACATTTTCACAAAAAAACAAGAAAAGCATTCAAATAAAATAATTTACCTTTGAAGAACTGTTTTCAATGAGGAGACTCTCAGTTAGATAGCAAATGTTCAGTTTTTCCAAAAAGATTACTTGTGTAGGAGAAATCGCTCCGTTTTGTTCATCACGTTTGGCTAAGAAGAAAATCTGAATATGCATTCTCTACAACGCCAAACTTTTTACCAAATTAACTCCATAATATCGACAGAAACATGGCAAACGTTGTTTAGAATCAATCCTCAAGGTGTTTTTCACATATCTATTCGATGATAAATCATTCGTGGCAGCTGTGTTTCTCCTCGAAGCAAACGAAAAATACACGCAGCTGGAGATTACGCAATAATTGCAACGGAGGACCCCAAGCGGCCACCTGGTAGATGTAGTCTCTTAAGGTCAATCTTCCAATGATTTGCGTCACAATGCTGCAGAGACCTTGGGGAAACGACAGAAAGTGTAGGCTCATTCCTGGCGCATTCACAGCCATATAAGGAGACATTGGAACATAGCGCATTCAAAATCTGGCGCACTTCCTGTATGAAATTTCATCTTGGTTTTGCCTGTAGCATTAGTTCTGTGGCACTCACAGACAATATCTTTGCAGTTTTGGAAACGTCAGAGTGTTTTCTTTCCAAAGCTGTCAATTATATGCATAGTCGAGCATCTTTACGTGACAAAATATCTTGTTTAAAACGGGAACGTTTTTTCATCCCAAAATTTTAATAGCGCCCCTTATGCATAACTGGTTAAATTGAGTTCCTCAGTTAGGTGGTTAACTGATTTCTGTCCTCTGGCGTCCTTGGGTACACAGAGGGAGTCAAGAGGGTATCAAGAGTTTATCTTCAGCAATCCTCACTACTGTGTGTTTAGCTCTGCAGTTGAAGCTCATTCCTGCACTACCTCTCCAATCTGAGGGGATCCCAGCCCATCCCGTGCCATCCCATTTCATCCTATCCCACCCTATCCCACCCCATCCCTGCCATCCCACTTCATCCTATCCCACCCCATCCCATGCCATCCCATTTCATCCTATCCCATCCCACCCCACCCCTGCCATCCCACTTCATCCTATCCCACCCCATCCCTGCCATCCTACTTCATCCTATCCCATCCCACCCCTGCCATCCCACTTCATCCTATCCCACCCCATCCCTGCCATCCCACTTCATCCTATCCCACCCCATCCCATTTCATCCTATCCCACCCCATCCTACCCCACCCCTGCCATCCCACTTCATCCTATCCCACCCCATCCCTGCCATCCTACTTCATCCTATCCCATCCCACCCCATCCCTGCCATCCTACTTCATCCTATCCCACCCCATCCCTGCCATCCTACTTCATTCTATCCCATCCCACCCCATCCCACCCCATCCCTGCCATCCCACTTCATCCTATCCCACCCCATCCCTGCCATCCCACTTCATCCTATCCCATCCCACCCCATCCAACCCCATCCCTGCCATCCTACTTCATCCTATCCCACCCCATCCCTGCCATCCTACTTCATCCTATCCCATCCCACCCCATCCCTGCCATCCTACTTCATCCCATCCCATCCCTGCCATCCTACTTCATCCTATCCCATCCCACCCCATCCAACCCCATCCCTGCCAACCTACTTCATCCTATCCCATCCCACTTCATCCCACCCCATCCCATGCCATCCTACTTCATCCTATCCCCACCCCATGACATCCCACCTCATCCTATCCCATCCCACCCCACCTCACCCCACCCCAGCTCCTCTGTTATCAGTAGAGAACAGAGCAGGAATAATCAGACAGAGAACAGAGCAGGCCTTGTTAATCAGAGCACTCCATGGCTTCACAATACTGTGTGTGTCAGTGACTTCTGGACGAGGAGTCCTATAGAAGGCCTGAACCACATGGCTATCAGCAAGTGTGTTGTTATTGGTGGAACAGGGCAGGGCAACTAGTATGAGGTTTAATGAAGCTAGCTAATTAACAACTTTCTCTGCTCTGTCATCAACAAGCCTTTCTGGGGGAGAGGAAGCAGGCCAGGTAAATTGTCTGAGAGTTTCCATTTTGTTCTGGCTGTGCAGGTGTGTGTAACATGTGTTTGTGTGTGCGTGTGTGTGTGTGTGTGTGTGTGCGTGTGAGTGCTTGCTCTGCGTGGGGCTGTCATTCTATGGTAATGTCTTCTGAATGACTTCAACCCCTATTACCCCCCCTCTCTCCATCCCTCACTCTCTCTGCTCCCCCACCCCTCTATCTCTCTCTCCTCTTCAAGGCCTTCCCTGCCAACCAGCCATGTAAAATCTCTCTTATCCCCCCCTCCTCTCCCCCTCTGTCCTCTGTGCTCCTGAAAGTATTCTTATGACAGAGTATGATAGGATGGCCTCACACTGAGGGGCATTTAGTAGCGACAAGCCAAATTGCACACCACACCAGTGTCCAGCTGTGTGTGTGTGGGGGTGTGTGTGTGAGAGAGTGTGTGTTCGTGCGTGCATGCGTGTGTGTGTGTGTGTGTTTGTCCAGCTGTGATGGTGACAGCTGTAATTTGGGAACTGGCGGTCAACATGATTAAATAGCCACAGGAAGCCTTCATACACCCAGTTCAGCTGGCAGGACAGGGCTCTACTGACACACACACATTCATATTAGGCTAAATCTGAATTCATTCCAACACCACCATTCGCTGTTATCACAGCCTATAAAAACAACGTATTAAAGTGGAATGAATAATATTAAAGGATTTGGAAATGTAACACCCATTAGCTCCTTTCCCCATAAGCGGTAATTGATATTTGAGGGCTGTTTTGTGCCGAGCCTTTCTGAAATGAACTTTACAGCGTAGTGAAAAGAGCTGAGGCGGAGGAAATAGAATTGGCTGTGTGTTGATGCATGAGAGAGTGGGATTACCCAGACACGTAATGGACCAGTTATTAAACACTATTACACTCCATAGATCAGAGCTGCCGCTCAGGCATACACACCATATACTGTACTGCAAGGTTGGTGTATAAACTTGCATTCGTTTGTGCATGTGTGTTTTTGTCAGAAACAGCACAGAAGCTACTGAAAGCCAAGGCCCAGGAAGGGAAGTTAGACCCCCAATTGACAAATTGACAAATTAACGTAGCCATAAATATGACGATCCCACATGAACTCTCTCTTCATTACATGATGTGTTAAGGGGTTCCATCTAAACCATGCTTTATACAGTGCCTTGCGAAAGTATTCGGCCCCCTTGAACTTTGCGACCTTTTGCCACATTTCAGGCTTCAAACATAAAGATATAAAACTGTATTTTTTTGTGAAGAATCAACAACAAGTGGGACACAATCATGAAGTGGAACGACATTTATTGGATATTTCAAACTTTTTTAACAAATCAAAACCTGAAAAATTGGGCGTGCAAAATTATTCAGCCCCCTTAAGTTAATACTTTGTAGCGCCACCTTTTGCTGCGATTACAGCTGTAAGTCGCTTGGGGTATGTCTCGATCAGTTTTGCACATCGAGAGACTGAAATTTTTTCCCATTCCTCCTTGCAAAACAGCTCGAGCTCAGTGAGGTTGGATGGAGAGCATTTGTGAACAGCAGTTTTCAGTTCTTTCCACAGATTCTCGATTGGATTCAGGTCTGGACTTTGACTTGGCCATTCTAACACCTGGATATGTTTATTTTTGAACCATTCCATTGTAGATTTTGCTTTATGTTTTGGATCATTGTCTTGTTGGAAGACAAATCTCCGTCCCAGTCTCAGGTCTTTTGCAGACTCCATCAGGTTTTCTTCCAGAATGGTCCTGTATTTGGCTCCATCCATCTTCCCATCAATTTTAACCATCTTCCCTGTCCCTGCTGAAGAAAAGCAGGCCCAAACCATGATGCTGCCACCACCATGTTTGACAGTGGGGATGGTGTGTTCAGGGTGATGCGCTGTGTTGCTTTTACGCCAAACATAACGTTTTGCATTGTTGCCAAAAAGTTCAATTTTGGTTTCATCTGACCAGAGCACCTTCTTCCACATGTTTGGTGTGTCTCCCAGGTGGCTTGTGGCAAACTTTAAATGACACTTTTTATGGATATCTTTAAGAAATGGCTTTCTTCTTGCCACTCTTCCATAAAGGCCAGATTTGTGCAATATACAACTGATTGTTGTCCTATGGACAGAGTCTCCCACCTCAGCTGTAGATCTCTGCAGTTCATCCAGAGTGATCATGGGCCTCTTGGCTGCATCTCTGATCAGTCTTCTCCTTGTATGAGCTGAAAGTTTAGAGGGACGGCCAGGTCTTGGTAGATTTGCAGTGGTCTGATACTCCTTCCATTTCAATATTATCGCTTGCACAGTGCTCCTTGGGATGTTTAAAGCTTGGGAAATATTTTTGTATCCAAATCCGGCTTTAAACTTCTTCACAACAGTATCTCGGACCTGCCTGGTGTGTTCCTTGTTCTTCATGATGCTCTCTGCGCTTTTAACGGACCTCTGAGACTATCACAGTGCAGGTGCATTTATACGGAGACTTGATTACACACAGGTGGATTGTATTTATCATCATTAGTCATTTAGGTCAACATGGGATCATTCAGAGATCCTCACTGAACTTCTGGAGAGAGTTTGCTGCACTGAAAGTAAAGGGCCTGAATAATTTTGCACGCCCAATTTTTCAGTTTTTGATTTGTTAAAAAAGTTTGAAATATCCAATAAATGTCGTTCCACTTCATGATTGTGTCCCACTTGTTGTTGATTCTTCACAAAAAAATACAGTTTTATATCTTTATGTTTGAAGCCTGAAATGTGGCAAAAGGTCGCAAAGTTCAAGGGGGCCGAATACTTTCGCAAGGCACTGTATGTACATTTTATCCCTGACATTTTCTATATTAATCGACTTCTTAAGTTAATTATATTCTCTTTCTAAGACAAGCTTGACATGGCAAAATATTACTTTTAAGTCTGCGTGTGTGTGTTTCAAGTTTTAATGTAACATGGACAAGTACAGTGAAATGCCTTTCTTGCTAGCTCTAACCCCAATAATGCAGTAATCAATAACAATGTAATACTAAAAATAATAAGGTAAAACAAAAACACACAAGAAAACACGATAAAGTAAGTAAGAATACTATATTCAGGGTCAGTCAGTTCCAGTACCATATTTCCACTGTGCAGGGATACTGGAGTGATACTGTATGTATAGGGGTAAGGTGACAAGGCCTGAGGATATATGATGAATAGGACATTTCTCCAAAAAGTATGATCTTTGTCCCCATGTGCAGTTGCAAACCGTAGTCTGGCTTTTTTTATGACAGTTTTGGAGCAGTGGCTTCTTCCTTTCTGAGCGGCCTTTTAGGTTATGTCAATATAGGACTTGTTTTACTGTGGATATAGATACTTTTGTACCTGTTTCCTCCAGCATCTTCACGAGGTCCTTTGCTGTTGTTCTGGGATTGATTTGCACTTTTCACACCAAAGTACGGTCATCTCTAGGAGACAGAAAACGTCTCCTTCCTGAGCGGTATGACGGCTGTGTGGTCCCATGGTGTTTATAATTGCGTACTATTGTTTGTACAGATGAACGTGGTACCTTCAGGCATTTGGAAGGTAGGCCTTGAAATACATCCACAGGTACACCTCCAGTTGACTCAAATTATATCAATTAGCCTATCAGAAGCTTCTAAAGCCATGACATTATTTCCTGGAATTTTCCAAGCTGTTTAAAGGCACAGTCAACTTAGTGTATGTTAACTTCTGACCCACTGGAATTGTGACACGGTGAATTATAAATTAAATTAATCTGTCTGTAAACAATTGTTGGAATAATTACTTGTGTCATGCACAAAGTAGATGTCATAACCGACTTGCCAAAACTATTGTTTGTTAACAATACATTTGTGGAGTGGTTGAAAAACAAGTTTTAATGACTCCAATCTAAGTGTATGTAAACTTTCGACTTCAACTGTATATCGACCTTCTCAGGACCTTTTCAAACATCCAAAAATCAAAGTCTATTTTGAGTTACTGTATGGCTGTCCTATGTACCAGCTCTGTGGATGAGCGGGAGCTGTGAACACACCGGTAGAGTAGAGCTGTGAACACACCGGTAGAGTAGAGCTGTGAACAAACCGGTAGAGTAGAGCTGTGAAGACACTGGTAGAGTAGAGCTGTGAACACACCGGTAGAGTAGAGCTGTGAACACACCGGTAGAGTTGAGCTGTGAACAAACCGGTAGAGTAGAGCTGTGAAGACACTGGTAGAGTAGAGCTGTGAACACACCGGTAGAGTAGAGCTGTGAACACACCGGTAGAGTAGAGCTGTGAAGACACTGGTAGAGTAGAGCTGTGAACACACCGGTAGAGTAGAGCTGTGACCACACCGGTAGAGTAGAGCTGTGACCACACCGGTAGAGTAGAGCTGTGAACACACCGGTAGAGTAGAGCTGTGAACACACCGGTAGAGTAGAGCTGTGACCACACCGGTAGAGTAGAGCTGTGACCACACCGGTAAAGTAGAGCTGTGACCAGTAAAGTAGAGCTGTGACCAGTAAAGTAGAGCTGTGACCAGTAAAGTAGAGCTGTGACCAAACCAGTAAAGTAGAGCTGTGACCACACCAGTAAAGTAGAGCTGTGACCAGTAAAGTAGAGCTGTGAAGACACTGGTAGAGTAGAGCTGTGAACACACCAGTAGAGTAGAGCTGTGAACACACCGGTACAGTAGAGCTGTGAACACACCGGTAGAGTAGAGCTGTGACCACACCAGTAGAGTAGAGCTGTGAACACACCAGTAGAGTAGAGCTGTGAACAAACCGGTAGAGTAGAGCTGTGAAGACACTGGTAGAGTAGAGCTGTGAACACACCGGTAGAGTAGAGCTGTGAACAAACCGGTAGAGTAGAGCTGTGAAGACACTGGTAGAGTAGAGCTGTGAACAAACCGGTAGAGTAGAGCTGTGAAGACACTGGTAGAGTAGAGCTGTGAACAAACCGGTAGAGTAGAGCTGTGAAGACACTGGTAGTGTAGAGCTGTGAAGACACCGGTAGAGTAGAGCTGTGAACACACCGGTAGAGTAGAGCTGTGAACACACCGGTAGAGTAGAGCTGTGAAGACACCGGTAGAGTAGAGCTGTGAACACACCGGTAGAGTAGAGCTGTGAACACACCGGTAGAGTAGAGCTGTGAAGACACCGGTAGAGTAGAGCTGTGAACAAACCGGTAGAGTAGAGCTGTGAACAAACCGGTAGAGTAGAGCTGTGAACACACCGGTAGAGTAGAGCTGTGACCACAGCAGTAGAGTAGAGCTGTGAACACACCGGTAGAGTAGAGCTGTGAACAAACCGGTAGAGTAGAGCTGTGAGGACACTGGTAGAGTAGAACTGTGAACACACTGGTAGAGTAGAGCTGTGAACACACTGGTAGAGTAGAGCTTTAAACACACCAGTAAAATAGAGCTGGGACCAGTAAAGTAGAGTTGTGACCAAACCAGTAAAGTAGAGCTGTGAACACACCAGTAAAGTAGAGCTGTGACCAGTAAAGTAGAGCTGTGACCACACCAGTAAAGTAGAGCTGTGAAGACACTGGTAGTGTAGAGCTGTGAACACACCAGTAGAGTAGAGCTGTGAACACACCGGTAGAGTAGAGCTGTGAACACACCGGTAGAGTAGAGCTGTGACCACACCAGTAGAGTAGAGCTGTGAACACACCGGTAGAGTAGAGCTGTGAACAAACCGGTAGAGTAGAGCTGTGAAGACACTGGTAGAGTAGAGCTGTGAACACACCGGTAGAGTAGAGCTGTGAAGACACCGGTAGAGTAGAGCTGTGAACAAACCGGTAGAGTAGAGCTGTGAAGACACTGGTAGAGTAGAGCTGTGAACACACCGGTAGAGTAGAGCTGTGAAGACACCGGTAGAGTAGAGCTGTGAACACACCGGTAGAGTAGAGCTGTGAAGACACCGGTAGAGTAGAGCTGTGAACAAACCGGTAGAGTAAAGCTGTGAACACACCGGTAGAGTAGAACTGTGAACACACCGGTAGAGTAGAACTGTGAACACACTGGTAGAGTAGAGCTTTAAACACACCAATAGAGTAGAGCTGTGAATGTTGACACTATATCTCCCCCTCAGAATAATTAACATTTACCACATTCATATTCATGAGTTGTCTTTATTAATGACTCATCCTCATTTACAGTGTACATCTATTTTCCCTTCACCTCTTTTTATGTAGAATTCCATCCATCTCTCTATCTCTCTGAGGGAGCATTTTTCACAAGCACTTTCACAGGCCCATCTTTCATACTGTAGCCAAGTGAGTCACATATTGATTGTGTGATTGTGAGTGAATGACTGCATGGAGACTGTTATCACAGCACACAGCATGACTGAGTAGGAGCATGTTTAATATGAAATACTGTCTGTCTGTCTGTTTGTCCATCCGTCTGTGTGCCTACTGAGGAACTACGTTTGATTTAAATATTCGTTGGTCACAGTTATAAACTTTTTTCCCAACTTCCCATCATTACTGGGGCTAAACAGGATTCAATAAAACGTATTACCATTTACCATTTAATTGCCTGCATTCAGGATAAATGTGCAATTATATACTTTAAATAGCAGAAGGAGGGAGCTGGGTTGTCGCTTAAAGGAACAATTATTTTTTGTTCATCTCTGAGCGATATTCTATCGATTCCGGGGTCATTTCATGTTTTCATGTGTATCTGAGCTATTGACCTTCAAGCAGGCAGAAATTTGTCCGGTATGGCGTAGCTGTGGAGGTCAATAAATTTTGTCAGCCGGTGATTGTCAAGAAAATACAGTGCATTCGGAAAGTATTCAGACTCCTTCAAATTGATTGGATATGATTTGGAAAGGCAAACACCTGTCTATATTATGTCCCACAGTTGACAGTGCATGTCTGAGCAAAACCAAGCCATGAGGTCAAAAGAATTGTCCGTAGAACTCTGAGACAGGATTTTCTCGAGGCACAGATCTGGGAAGAGTACCAACACATTTCTACAGCATTGAAGGTCCCCAAGAGCACAGTGGTCACTCTGAAAGAGCTCCAGAGAACCTTCCAGTAGGACAACCATCTTTGCAGCACTTTACCAATCGGGCCTTTATGGTAGAGTGGCCTGACAGAAGCCACTCCTCAGTAAAAGGCACATGACAGCCCGCTTGAAGTTTGCCAAAAGGCACATAAAAGACTCTCAGACCATGAGAAACAAGATTATCTGGTTTGATGAAACCCAGATTGAACTCTTTGGCCTGAATGACAAGCGTCACGTCTGGAGGGAACCTGGCACAATCCTTACGGTGAAGCATGCTGGTGGCAGCATCATGCTGTGGGGGTGTTTTTCAGCTGCAGGGACTGGTAGACTAGTCAGGATCAAGAGAAGGAACGAAGCAAGTACAGAAAGATCCTTGATGAAAACTTGCTCCATAGCGCTCAGGACCCCAGACTGAGGTGAAGGTTCACCTTACACAGCCAAGACAACGCAGGAGTTGCTTCGGGACAAGTCCTTGACAGGCTCAGCCAAAGCCCGGAACTGAACCCGATTGAACATCTCTGGAGAGACCTGAAAATACCTGAGCAGTGACTCTCCCCATGCAACCTGGCAGAGTTTGAGAGGATCCGCAGAGAAGAAGGGGAGAAACTCCCCAAATACAGCTGTGCCAAGCTGGTAGCGTCATACCCAAGAAGACTTGAGGCTGTAATCACTGCCAAAGATGCTTCAACAAAGTACTGAGTTGAAGCATCTGCAAACATTTCTAAAAAGCTGTTTTTGCTTTGTCATTATGGGGTATTTTGTGCAGCTCGATTATGGAAAGTAAAGGCAGTAACTTAACAAAATGTGGAAAACGTCAAGTGGTCTGAATACTTTCTGAATGCACTGTATATGCTTAATTTAAAGTTATTTATGTAACTTTTGTTGTGATACAAACGTCGGGCTATATGTTTCGCTTTTTAATACATTGTAAGGCTGCATGATGCGAATCTAATGATGATTTGAAAAAAGTTGCATGAAAGGCATGAGGACGGCTTTGTTTTTTGCGCAGGCTATACCCAATTCATCAGTCTCTCATTCACAATTTGACAATTGCCTCAAATTTCGAGGGGGCATCCCCTTTGTGTGGCCATTATGCACCCTAAAAATAATTATGCCTTTTGCGCCCAATGGCAGTGTTGCCCTTGGGCTGAATATACAGTAATTATCATAATTCACTTCTCCCGGCTGCATGCTCCGAAGCACCTCTCACTCACATGGCTCTCCATCACCATCACCTGATCAGGTCTTTCTCACAGCTGTCGTGGAAGATTCAGAATTTGTTGGTAACATTTGTAAGATGTTTTATATTCATCAAATGTGTGTAAGTTACTTCTCATCAGAATGGTATTTTTGTATAATACTGTGGCGAGGTTGCAGTTATCTGTTCTATGTCAAGACTAAGTTGCATGGGCCGCAGAGAGGGGAGAGGTCAAAGTGTCATCATGTGTAAACATATCTTTTACTCCCTACCTTTTTCTAGTGGGGAAAGGAGGGTGGCAGTGTCTGGAATCATTCTCATGCTCCCTTTTATCTTAACCTATAGCCTCACTCTCCTCTCCGTGAGCTTGTCCAGGTTTGGTTGTATTTTGAGTTGGTTGTATCTAAATGACAATTTGATATATGCCTGTTGATATGGAGGATTGGTTTATGGTTCTGGGGTTTGGGAAAGGAGACAAAGCTGAACAATGAATTATGTCTATGCTGTTTTATCCTGTGTATCTTTGCTATAAAGGATCCCATTTTGCCGTTGTGGGGGGACTCTCAACTTTTCTTTAGAGATACTGAACTGTTGAAAGTCAAAATGCTATAGAGCTTATATAATTAAAGATGGACTTTGATAACTAACTCTGACTTGTGTGTGTGGTTTGCTCCCATGATTTGGTAAATAGAGGACATTTCCACGACACAGCCTACAAGTGAAGACATACACATTGGGATGCAACTGTGCGTGTCCTTATCCAATTCCAAGGTGCATATTGAAGATATTTGAAGAACTGTCCACATTTACTTTTCATCAGCCAACAAGATGAGTAGGCCTAATAAACAGCAAAACACTAGCCTATGTCAATCTACTATTCCCCATAGTACAAAAGTTGAACTATTCTATTCTGTGCAAGAAATAAATATTCCAAACGTAGTCTGCAACAGTTGTGGGATGCGATCCAAAATTAATACAACCACTAGCATCCCCAAAATGTTTTAAGCAATGAGGTTGAAGCAACAGATCAGAACGTTTAGCTTAAAATGTTGATAAACAATTAGGATATTTCTTCACGTGCAGCAATGCGCACACGGCAGTAGGCTATTAGCTTGAACGTTGCATTAGCAGGAAAACACCATTCTCAAAAGTGACCGCAAATGCGATTATGTATGTAATGCTTTTATTATGAAGGTAAATTTTTTGGGTGAAAAATATCTTCCCCAAACTTGAAACTCACAAGCTGCGTATGTTTGCCAGTTAGGCTCTACGCCCTTTGTAAAGTGGATTAATGTGCTTAAATTTAAGAAGTTACTTGGTCACTTAACAAAGCCTTATCAAAACATATAGGCCTATGGGCTAGGCCACATGATGTGTGCGACTAAGATTTGAAAATATTTATTTATAAATAAAAAAATAGAAAGCTGATGGGATCCTCCTCTTTTAAATAGAGGCCATCACTCTGTTTTCCCACGCAATTGCGTAGCCTATAGAAATGTTGCGCAACATGAGCTCATGGGCTCTCATGAAGTATTTGATTTGATTTTCGATTGCATTTGCATTGATGCCAGAGTGATTAGAGGGATGATAGAGTACTGAGTACCAGGCAGTTAGTAAGTTTGGTAGTCTACTAATCAGCAGCATCAGAGCTTGGAGAAGCCTAATTACCGTAACTAAATGGTTACGTGGAATTTGACTGCCATCATGACTCGTGACCTCTGGTGTGGGGGTAATACAGTCACCGTAACAGCCCTAATTGTAATAATGCCGCTCTCACTACATTGGAAGTTAATAGAAATACGACTTTTAAATTGCGAAAACATCTATCATACATGTCAGATTTCAATATTGGCCGAAGTCATAACATGAGAGGTTGTCTTCTCTCGAATTAGCCATTAATCATATTTTTCCGATATTCCTACCTCGAGAAATGTGTCATTTAACAGAGGGACCACCACATTTCTCTTATTTGTTTGCCTCCTCAGTCCAGGGTGCATTGCATGTCGTATGGCTGTTGCGAATGTCACACTTGGCGAGGCACATCAATCTGCAGGTTGAACATGGTCAGATTGTAGACTCTTAAATTGATAGTGCAGTGTGATTTTACAGCTAACTAGCTACATCACATCATGATATTGACTTTGGTATTATTGTGTGTAGCTACGTTTGCTATTTGCTATTTAGCTAGCCAGAGCATTGCATTGTGGGTTTTGTAGTAGACTTGAGCTGCAACAGATTTCCACAATGATTTTCACATGTTGCTACCAACCTTATTATAACAACAAAATAAAACTATTGTTTTCTTAACACTGTAAATTATAGTGATTACTGATTTTGGGTGCATTTTCCCTTTAAGTTAGTTGCTAATGAACGTGTTGCCTGAGAATGAAATGGCTTTGGCAGAGTGTGCAGGGGCGGGCGGCGGTACAAGCTGTTTGTGTACGGGCCCAACCAAGGGCTGCTGTATAATTGCTTCAGCATGGTGTGTTTTGGCACCAGGAAGACCACTCCAGTTTACCTGACCCACCAACCATTTATTTCAATGTGCTGCATGCAGATGGGAATTCAAATGGACATTTCAGCATGGTGTGGCTGGGGGAGGGTGGAGGTGAGGGGGGAGTTTAATGAGAATTGACTAGAACCTGGACTAATCCTGGCAGTAATGTGTTTATTTTGGTTTACATGTGTATTCAGGTATGACCTGGTGCACTGTAATAACCAAGCTAAGCTGAGGAACAGGAAAATAACTAGGTCTCTGTATTTCAGTATGAGTATATGTTGCTGATGCTGAGTGTTTGTGGTGTGTTTCTAATCAGATCAGATCATTCATAAGACGATATGGCTCTCATTCTCCTATAATTACTACTGCCTGCTGCCTGCTAGTCTTATGAACCAGCATTTTATCATCCAACATGATTACAATTCAAACCAACTTCCTCCCAGCTAAGCACTTTTGACTCATTTCTGAATACGACAGTGTTATTTTGGACATATATGGAGCGTTTAGATCAGTAGTTTATTTCAGGAGATATGAGTGGTACACTTTCACAGAAGTTTAACAGATTTACATGTTATTCTCACTGACTGGTATTTCAAAGATTAACTCTCAAAATGCTAATGAGCAATTACTGTATCTTCACAGTAGATGTATCGATGTAATCATATAGCGCAGCCTTTGAGATATGTTGTAATTTTCCATTTGAGTGTTAGAACCCGTCATATCAGTAGAGAAGTGTTAATAAAAATCTGTGACAGTCTAGCGCTCTTGCGCACTACAGCAATCACAGTCTCAATCACAGTCTCAATCACAGTCTCAATCACACACACACACACACACACAGCCCACGTTCCTTTCCACATTTAGACTGCTAGGCTACTGTTGCTGGCTCTAAAAACATCAGTCTGCTACAGCGAGACTCACATCGCTCTGATCTCATGTTAATTCCTGTTCCTTTGCTCTTAACTAAAACAGAGCAGACATAAAGTGGGAGCAGGAACATAAAGAATGAGAGTTGACTATGTTCTGAGGACAGACTAAATATCCCTGGCTGTATACTGTGTAACAACCTTTGAACAGTGTGTTTGAAGCTCTTAGAGATTGTCATGAAGGGGTTGTCGAAGCTTTGTTCCTCTTCTATTATAATTCTGCCAACAAATTGAGCTCTTCTCTCTCCTAATGGTCCCGTGTGTCTCTGAGAAACGTTCAAGAACAGCCTAGTGTTCCTTAGACAGCAGACAGCAGCCAGAGAAACTCACACCGCTGCGTTCGCAGTCACAAATGTTTTTTTTGCATCTGCTGCTGAATGATGTGCTTTGGCAGTGCAATCTATGGCTTGTACATCTACAGATGTGGTGCTCTTAGACATACATCTGATTAGTGGTATAAAAATATTAAAGTGTACAATAAAGTGTACAGAAGATCACAGTGTAAAGTGTCAGAGTGAGGGATCCTCTCCAGTGTTAAGGTCTGTCATGTTGTCATTATCTCCAGTGTTGTTTGTTGTGTTCTTCTGGCGTTGTTTATTTCAGAGAGATGGTTTTTATGCTAATGAGACCTCTAGCGAAGATCATTCAGTGTGATTTAACACTGTGTGTGTGTGTGTGTGCGGGTGTGTGTGTGTGTGTGTGTGCGGGTGTGTGTGTGTGTGCATGTGTTTATGTGTGGAGGAGAGGGGGGGTATTAAAGCTCTCGTTGTACGTCCATCATGTGAAGGGAAAGTTGGGTCGAAGCAACAACAACAATCTTCATAACACCTTATTAAGTGTTCATTAACTTTGTTTGTGCCATTAGGAATCCAAGCACACTGCTGCATCCCATTCTTCTTCCTAGGAGGTAAATGACATCCAGGCTCCACATTAGATAATTAACCAGCAGATAATGAAGGCTTTAAGTGAGGGAGGGAGGGAGGGGGGCTGCTCTGTTCTGCAGCAGGTTAGGACTGCAGGAGAAGAGGGCTGCAGTAGGAGGCCTGAGAAGGACCGTTCACCATTCCTTATCTTGCACACACTTGAAATCATACACAAACACTGCACTATTGCACTTCAGCATTATATATTTGCACTGAACGCTGACCAAAAATGGTATTGAAAATCAAATAAAATCAAATTGTATTGGTCGCATACACGTGTTTAGCAGGTGTAGCAAAATGCTTGTGTTCCTAGCTCCAACAATGAAGTAATATCTAACCATACACAACAATACACACAAATCTAAAAGTAAAATAATTGTATTAAGAAATAAATAAATATTAGGACGAGCAATGTCGTAGTCCGGAGTATAAATATACAGTACCAATCAAAAGTTTGGACACACCTACTCATTCAAGGGTTTTTCTTTATTTATAAAAATTATACATTGTAGAATAATAGTGAAGACATCAAAACTATGAAATAACACATATGGAATCATGTAGTAACCAAAAAAGTGTTCAACAAATCAAAATATATTTTTAGAAAGTATCCACCCTTTGCCTTGATGACAACTTTGCACACTCTTGGCATTCTCTCAACCAACTTCATGAGGAATGCTTTTCCAACAGTCTTGAAGGAGTTCCCACATATGCTGAGCACTTGTTGGCTGCTTTTCCATCACTCTGCGGTCCAACACATCCCAAACCATCTCAGTTGGGTTGAGGTCGGGTCATTG
Organism: Oncorhynchus nerka; assembly: GCF_034236695.1. Taxonomy (NCBI): domain Eukaryota; kingdom Metazoa; phylum Chordata; class Actinopteri; order Salmoniformes; family Salmonidae; genus Oncorhynchus; species Oncorhynchus nerka. The sequence goes on along the minus strand of NC_088398.1, from coordinate 61,275,598 downwards.
TGGAGGCCAGGTAATCTGATGCAGCACCATCCCTCTCCTTCTTGGTCAAATAGCCCTTACACAGCCTGGAGGTGTGTTGTGTCATTGTCCTGTTAAAAAAACGAATGATAGTCCCACTAAGAGCAAACTAGATGGGATGGCGTATCGCTTCAGAATGCTGTGGTAGACATGCTGCTTAAGTGTGCCTTGAATTCTAAATAAATCAATGACAGTGTCACCAGCAAAGCACCACCACACCAGCACACCTCCTCCTACATGCTTAATGGTGGGAACCACACATGCGGAGATAATCCGTTTACCTAATCTGCGTCTCACAAAGACACGGCGGTTGGATCCACTGGTCTAATGTCCTTTGCTCGTGTTTCTTGGCCCAAGTAAGTCTCTTCTTCTTATTGGTGTACTTTACTAGTGGTTTCTTTGCAACAATTTGACCATGAAGGCCTGATTCTTGCAGTCTCCTCCGAACAGTTGATGTTGAGATGTGTCTGTTGCTTAAACTCTGTGAAGCATTTATTTGGGCTGCAATTTCTGAGTCTGGTAACTCTAATGAACTTATCCTCTGCAGCAGAGGTAACTCTTGGTCTTCCTTTCCTGTGGCGGTCCTCGTGAGAGCCGATTTCATCCTAGCGCTTGATGGTTTTTGCGTCTGCACTTGAAGAAACATTCAGAAGTTCTTGAAGTTGTCCAGATTGACTGACCATGTCTTAAAGTCGTTTCTCTTTGCTTATTTGAAACTCTTCTTTGTTCTTGGTCTTTTACCAAATAGGACTATCTTCTGTATACCACCCATACCTTGTCACAACACGATTGGCTCAAATGCATTAAGAAGGAAAGAAATTCCACAAATGAACTTTTAACAAGACACACCTGTTAATTGAAATACGTTCCAGGTGACTACCTCTGGAAGCTGGTTGAGTGAAGGACAAGAGTGGGCAAAGCTGTCATCAAGGCAAAGGGTGGCTACTTTGAAGAATCTCAAATATAAAATATATTTTGATTTGTTTAACACTTTTTTGGTTACTACATGATTCCATATATGTTATTTCATTGTTGTGATGTCTTCACTATTATTCTACAATGTAGAAAATAGTAAAAAATAAAGAAAAACCCTGGAATGAGTAGGTGTGATCATACTTTTGACTGGTACTGTATGTGATGGGATATATAGACATTATGGACAGTATGTGGATAGAATATGTAGTATAACTGAAGAATACGTGGATAGAATAGTATATGTACAGCAATAGTTGAATAGGATGGACTTGACTAGAATACAGTACATGCATATGAAGTGGGTTTAACAGTATGATAACATTATTAAACGGAGCAGTGTTCCATGTCTATGTACATAGGGCAGCAGCCTCTAAAGTTCATGGAGGAGTAACCAGGTGGTAGCCGGCTAGTGACAATGACTAAGTTCATGGAGGAGTAACCAGGTGGTAGCCGGCTAGTGACAATGACTAAGTTCAGGGCAGGGTACTGGGTGGAGGCCGGCTAGTGACAATGACTAAGTTCAGGGCAGGGTACTGGGTGGAGGCCGGCTAGTGATGGCTATTTAACAATCTGATGGCCTTGAGATAGAAGCTGTTTTTCAGTCTCTTGGTACAATCTTTGATGCACCTGTACTGACCTCACCTTCTGGATGATAGCGGAGTGAACAGGTCATGGCTCGGGTGGCTGAGGTCCTTGATGATCTGCTTGGCCTTCCTGTGACACAGGGTGCTGTAGATGTCCTGAAGGGCAGGGAGTGTGCTCCCGCTGATGCGTTATTGAAGGCAACATCCAAAATATTGGTTGGGGTTATTGCTATCTATTCAGTCTGTCGGCCAGTGATCTAAGTCCTGGACATCAGTGGTGGTCAGCGCGGTTTAATAAGATGAGGGAGGAGGATTGTTTTAAATCAGCATGGCCTTATTTATATTACAGCATAGTCGATGACTGTCAGTCATATTCCATTCACCCAGCTCAATGTAACATCAATCGCTTTAGGCTACTACATGATACTCAAATCGCCCCTGTACCCATCATGAGGTTGCTACAACCCTAGCTTATGTTTTAAACTTTCAACAAGATCATTTTTAGTAATCAAGGGACCAATAGTACCACATTCAAATACCACCTTGCACACTCTTACCTGCATCTAGCTGATCTAGGGTGTAATCATTAGTCCAACAGTTGCAAATTAGAGTTACTATTGGACAAATGTATCCAGTTTCGTTCCATTTGCCTCCGTTTAAGAAACATTTTTCAACAGAATAGGTGAAATGAATGTAACAGCAGTAATTCAAATCAAATTTTATTTGTCAAATACACATGGTTAGCAGATGTTAATGCAAGTGTAGCGAAATGCTTGTGCTTCTAGTTCTGACCATGCAGTAATATCTAACAAGTAATTTCACAACAACTACCTTATACACACAATGACCGAACGGCATAGGCAAGATGCAGTGGATGGTATAGAGTACAGTATATGCATATGAGATGAGTAATGTAGGGTATGTAAACATTATATAAAGTGGCATTGTTTAAAGTGACTAGTGATACATTTATTACATACATTTTTTCATTGTTAAAGTGGCTGGAGTTGAGTCAGTATGTTGGCAGCAGCCACTCAATGTTAGTGATGGCTGTTTAACAGTCTGATGGCCTTGAGATAGAAGCTGTTTTTCAGTGTCTCGGTCCCTGCTTTGATGCACCTGTACTGACCTTGCCTTCTGGATGATAGAGTGGTGAACAGGCAGTGGCTTGGGTGGTTATTGTCCTTGATGATCTTTATGGCCTTCCTGTGACATCGGGTGCTGTAGGTGTCCTGGGGGGCAGGTAGTTTTCCCCCGGTGATGCGTTGTGCAGACCTCACTACCCTCTGGAGAGCCTTACGGTTGTGGGCGGAGCAGTTGCCGGACCAGGCGGTGATACAGCCCAACAGGATGATCTCGATTGTGCATCTGTAAAAGTTTGTGAGTGTTTTTGGTGACAAGCCGAATTTCTTCAGCCTCCTGAGGTTGAAGAGGCGTTGCTGCGCCTTCTGCACCACACTGTCTGTGTGGGTGGACCATTTCAGTTTGTCCGTGATGTGTACGCCGAGGAACTTAAAACTTATTACCTTCTCCACTACTGTCCCGTCAATGTGGATAGGGGGGTGCTCCCTCTGCTGTTTCCTGAAGTCCACGATCATCTCCTTTGTTTTGTTGACATTGAGTGTGAGGTTATTTTCCTGACACCACACTCCGAGGGCCCTCACCTTCTCCCTGTAGGCCGTCTCATTGTTGTTGCTAATCAAGCCTACCACTGTAGTGTTGTCTGCAAACTTGATGATTGAGTTGGAGGCGTGCATGGCCACGCAGTCATGGGTGAACAGGGAGTGCAGGAAAGGGCTGAGAACGCGCCCTTATGGGGCCCCAGTGTTGAGGATCAGCGGGGTGGAGATGTTGTTGCCTACCCTCACCACCTGGGGGCAGCCCGTCAGGAAGTCCAGGATCCAGTTGCACAGGGCAGGGTCGAGACCCAGGGTCTCGAGCTTAATGACGAGTTTGGAGGGTACTATGGTGTTAAATGCTGAGCTGTAGTCGATGAACAGCATTCTTACATAGGTATTCCTCTTGTCCAGATGGGAATACACCCCTGATCACACGCAAACAGTTCACTTTCATAGCAGCCATATTAAACAGATGATCACTTGTTTTATATATATTTCCTTCTCACAACTATCTTGTGGACTTCAGTGCACAACACATCAGCTGTCTGTGACCAGAAGAAAACATCTTTCCAAGCCATACCTTCATATCATGACTGCTAACCGCTTCACACAGCCTACATCGTTGTCACCTCAGAGTCAACATAGCTACTCGAACTAACGTATTAGTAAACCCGCTACAATCATGCCGTACAGTGTACAGTCAAAAAGCAATTTAGCAGTTACACCGGCAGGCCCAGTGGCATTTATAAACTACATTTATAAAACCAAAATCTTACCCTGACTTGGAAGAGTTCCAGTGTTGGATAGCCATAGCCAGCTAGCTAACATAGCATCCCTTTCTGTTTGAGTAGGCTAAACTAAAGTTTAAAAAAATAAAAACCAAATATAGCTTTGGACTAATGCAGTCCTGTCATTAGGTAGGTGTAGGGAAATGATCTCTGCAGGGGAGAGGGTTCAGATAAAAACCTGGGCATTAATCATGTCAAACACTACAAACCACTAATAGCTTCTCTTTTTTTCTGTCTGTCTGAGTCCACTACTCACCACATGTTATGCGCTGCAGTGCTAGCTAGCTGTAGCTTATTCTTTCAGTACTAGATTAATTCTCTGATCGTTTGATTGAGTGGACAACATGTCAGTTCATGCTGCAAGAGCTCTGATAGGTCAGAGGATGTCCTCTGGAAGTTGTCATAATTACTGAGTAAGTCTATGGAAGCAGGTGAGAACCATGAGCCTCCTAGGTTTTGTATTGAAGTCAATATACCAAGAGGAGGACAGAAGTTAGCTGTCCTGCGGCTACACCATGGTGCACCATGGTGCTACCCTACAGAGTGCTGTTGAGGCTACTGTAGACCATGGTGCTACCCTACAGAGTGCTGTTGAGGCTACTGTAGACCATGGTGCTACCCTACAGAGTGCTGTTGAGGCTACTGTAGACCATGGTGCTACCCTACAGGGTGCTGTTGAGGCTACTGTACACCATGGTGCTACCCTACAGAGTGCTGTTGAGGCTACTGTAGACCATGGTGCTACCCTACAGAGTGTTGTTGAGGCTACTGTAGACCATGGTGCTACCCTACAGAGTGCTGTTGAGGCTACTGTAGACCATGGTGCTACCCTACAGAGTGCTGTTGAAGCTACTGTAGACCATGGTGCTACCCTACAGAGTGCTGTTGAGGCTACTGTAGACCATGGTGCTACCCTACAGAGTGCTGTTGAAGCTACTGTAGACCATGGTGCTACCCTACAGAGTGCTGTTGAGGCTACTGTAGACCATGGTGCTACCCTACAGAGTGCTGTTGAAGCTACTGTAGACCATGGTGCTACATACAGAGTGCTGTTGAGGCTACTGTAGACCTTCATTGCAAAACAGTGTGTTTTAATCAATTATTTGGTGACGTGAATATATTTAGAAAGGTTAACTTTTTTAAATGTTTCACTATTTACATTTTTATGACATTCACTGAGGAGGATCGTCCTCCCCTTCCCTTCTCTGAGGAGCTTCCACTCCTGGACATCCTAATCAAAGTCTGAAGTGTGCTCAGTCTGTCTGGGTGCCAGCCCAGGCCATTGTCTCCCTGTCACTGGCTGCTTGGCCCATAAAAGCCCTGTTTTACTGTCTGTCTCTGGCCTCATGGGGCTGGGTTAGTCTCTGAAGACGATTGACTGTGGGACTGCACTCTCTCCCTCTCTTTTTCTCGCTCTCGCTCTGCCTCTCTTTGCTCTCCCCTCTCTTCCTGGGACTCTTTAAAGGATGTCTGCTGAATGGTTTACTACTCTGTTAGTTCATTTGGCCAGAGACTGTTTCTACCCAGCGATAAAGATTTCTGTAAAGGAGCAGCGAGCGGAGATGACCTCTGAAAGGTCCATAAAACCAGAGTGTTTTCAGATCACAGCCTGTGATAATGTCACTGAGATATTACTGATGGGCCGGGCAGGGATAACACTGCCTGGACTGTATTGTAGAGAATGGAGTCTCTCTCTTTATCTCCCTCCCTCTCTATATGTCTTTATTGTCCTGTCCTGCCCTCTTTCTCTTTCGCTCTCCATCTACAGTGGGGCAAAAAAGTATTTAGTCAGCCACCAATTGTGCAAGTTCTCCCACTTAAAAAGATGAGAGAGGCCTGTAATTTTCATCATAGGTACACTTCAACTATGACATACAAAATGGGAAAAAAAATCCAGAAAATCATGTTGTAGGATTTTTTATGAATTTATTTGCAAATTATGGTGGAAAATAAGTATTTGGTCAATAACAAAAGTTTATCTCAATACTTTGTTATATACCCTTTGTTGGCAATCACAGTCTTCACAAGGTTTTCACACACTGTTGCTTGTATTTTGGCCCATTCCTCCATGCAGATCTCCTCTAGAGCAGTGATGTTTTGGGGCTGTTGCTGGGCAACACGGACTTTCAACTCCCTCCAAAGATTTTCTATGGGGTTGAGATCTGGAGACTGGCTAGGCCACTCCAGGACCTTGAAATGCTTCTTACGAAGCCACTCCTTCGTTGCCCGGGCGGTGTGTTTGGGATCATTGTCATGCTGAAAGACCCAGCCACGTTTCATCTTCAATGCCCTTGCTGATGGAAGGAGGTTTTCACTCAAAATCTCACGATACATGGCCCCATTCATTCTTTCCTTTACACTGATCAGTCGTCCTGGTCCCTTTGCAGCCCCAAAGCATGATGTTTCCACCCCCATGCTTCACAGTAGGTATGGTGTTCTTTGGATGCAACTCAGCATTCTTTGTCCTCCAAACACGACGAGTTGAGTTTTTACCAAAAAGTTATATTTTGGTTTCATCTGACATTCTCCCAATCTTCTGGATCATCCAAATGCTCTCTAGCAAACTTCAGACAGGCCTGGACATGTACTGGGCTAAGCAGGGGGACACGTCTGGCACTGCAGGATTTGAGTCCCTGGCGGCGTAGTGTGTTACTGATGGTAGGCTTTGTTACTTTGGTCCCAGCTCTCTGCAGGTCATTCACTAGGTCCCCCCGTGTGGTTCTGGGATTTTTGCTCACCGTCCTTGTGATCATTTTGACCCCACGGGGTGAGCTCCAGATCGAGGGAGATTATCAGTGGTCTTGTATGTCTCCCACAGTTGATTTCTTCAAACCAAGCTGCTTACCTATTGCAGATTCAGTCTTCCCAGCCTGGTGCAGGTCTACAATTTTGTTTCTGGTGTCCTTTGACAGCTCTTTGGTCTTGGCCATAGTGGAGTTTGGAGTGTGACTGTTTGAGGTTGTGGACAGGTGTCTTTTATACTGATAACAAGTTCAAAAAGGTGCCATTAATACAGGTAACGAGTGGAGGGCAAGAGGAGCCTCATAAAGAAGAAGTTACAGGTCTGTGAGAGCCAGAAATCTTGCTTGTTTGTAGGTGACCAAATACTTATTTTCCACCATCATTTGCAAATAAATTCATTAAAAATCCTACAATGTGATTTTCTGGATTTTTTTTTTCTCATTTTGTCTGTCATAGTTGAAGTGTACCTTTGATGAAAATTACAGACCTCTTTCATCTTTTTAAGTGGGAGAACTTGCACAATTGGTGGCTGACTAAATACTTTTTTGCCCCACTGTATCTCCTTCCCTATCTCCCTATCTCTGATCACTCTCTCCAAACTGGGCTTTTGAAAGAGCCTCAGGTGTGTCAGTAACATCAGGTCTCAGACAAGGTGACATATCCTGCAAGGCTAAGCTACAGTGGCTACAGCCAGCTTACCCCCAATACACACACACACGCACACGCACACACACAGCACAGCACAGCACAGCACAGCGAGCTTACCTGTTGCTCCTGGCCGAGATGACTTAAGGCAACGCTGGCAACGAAGAAAAGGAAGGAAAGGTTACAGGGCCTCCTCTTCCTAGTATCCTGATGGTTAATGTCCAATCGCTGAAAAATAAACTCTGTGAACAGAGCAATGCTTCAATTACAGAGGGACATCAGGGAATGATGTGTCTTTGTTTTTACAAGGACATAGCTTATGGACGATACACTCAACTCTGCTATTCAACCAGATGGCTTCTTCATATGCTGGAGCACGAGTACAAGACATTACAATGCTGCTTCGTACAGTTCTAAGACAGCTGCCGGAAGCTGACGCTGTAGTTGTCCATGTGGGGTCAAATTACATGAGGAGGGCTAGCTCGGAACTGCTGAAACTGGATTTTAAAGAACTGATTCTAGCTCTGAAAGACAAATAAAACGTGGCAGATTATTTCAGGCGTCGTACCATCGCTGGGCCGTGGAAGCAAAAGATTCCGCAGTCCATCCAAATAATCTTGTCCCTGCATTTCAAGGCCGCGTTGAAACCATGACTTATCAATGACTCAAGCCCTGTTCAGATAATCCCTACCATTGTGTTGTCGTAGTGCTGCTGCAAATGTACCTGTTCCCAGGGGTGTTGGAAGTCACAATGTAAGTAACTTCACTTATGTTCCTCTTCCTTCCCTGGATGCCTCGGTCAATCCTACAGCTGTTGTCAGCAGTACTCCTGCACCTATGAACCGGAGTTATACTGTTAGCACTGAGGTGGTTCGCCCTAGTAGGAAACATACTATGTGCAGCTCATGTTTACCTCTGATAAGCCTCCCAGTAAAGCAATAAAAACAATTATATCCCAGAAAGCGCAAAACATAGCCCATGAAACCGATAACTTGCTTGTAATAACATTGTGATAACATTCATCTACTGACAAGCTCTGAAACTCATTTACATGCTGACCACACCGCTCACGTTGGGTGCGCAAAATAAATGTACACCTACAGCTAAACTGCCTGCGCGTGTCAACAAGCATCTGCATAGCCAAGCTAAAATAAAACTTCTAACTTCTATTTTTAACACTTGACTCTCTGCAAGTCCCGCCTCTTCCATCTCATCATTGGTTTTTAGGAGCATCTTTTTTATTTTACCTTTATTTAACTGGGCAAGTCAGTTAAGAACAAATTCTTATTTTCAATGACTGCCTAGGAACAGTGGGTTAACTGCATTGTTTCAGGGGCAGAATGACAGGTGTTTACATTGCCAACTCTGGGATTTGATCTTGCAACCTTTCGGTTACTAGTCCAGCGCTCTAACCAATAGGCTACCTGCAGTCCCATAGACCCACATGGTTGATTGAAAGATGAACTGAGGACCACACTCCAGTCGGGTTGTTGGTGGTAATGCACCTTAAAGTTGGTTGCCAACTGACATAAAGTCCACATAAGAAGAAGATTACTAATGAAGGAGGAGAGATTACTAGAAAATATTTGTTTCCCCTTTTATCTGTGGATTAAATGTCTGGATAGAGAACACATGATTTTGTGCGACTCAAAATAGGTTGAAATTCTACAAAGATCCAGAAAAAAAGGACCTTGTGCATTTCAGGTAAAATAACAACCCAATGTTTATAACCCAGGACAAATACGCTAGCTAGCTAAATGTCCATTCATTTTGAATGTGTTTCGACCTGACCCCAGATTACTACAGTTGGTTCAGAGTTCGTTTTGATATTTCAACTTGTGTGTCTGGTGTGGATGTCCAAAATCAACATGCGCGCGTGTGCCCAGTCTAGACAGTATGTTAGATAATACAGTTGAAATCTGAAGTTTAGGTTGGAGTCATTAAAACTCTTTTTTCAACCACTCCACAAATGTCTTGTTAACCAACTATAGTTTTGGCAAGTTGGTTAGGACATCTACTTTGTGCATGACACAAATAATTTTTCCAACAATTGTTTACAGACAGATTATTTCACTTATAATTCACTGTATCACAATTCCAGTGGGTCAGAAGTTTACATGCACTAAGTTGACTGTGCCTTTAAACAGCTTGGAAAATTGCAGAAAATTATGTCATGGCTTTAGAAGCTTCTGATAGGCTAATTGACATAATTTGAATCAATTGGAGGTGTACCTGTGGATGTATTTCAAGGCCTACCTTCAAACTCAGTGCCTCTGCTTGACATCATGGGAAAATCAAAAGAAATCAGCCAAGACCTCAGAAAAAAAATTGTAGACCTCCACAAGTCTGGTTCATCCTTGGGAGCAATTTCCAAACGTCTGAAGGTACCACGTTTGTACAAACAATAGTACGCAAGTATAAACCCTATGGGACCACGCAGCTGTCATACCGCTCAGGAAGGAGACGCGTCCTGTCTCCTAGAGATGAACGTACTTTGTTTGCGAAAGTGGAAATCAATCCCAGAACAACAGCAAAGGACCTTGTGAAGATGCTGGAGGAAACAGGTACAAAAGTATCTATATTCACAGTAAAACGAGTCCTATATTGACATAACCTGAAAGGCCGCTCAGCAAGGAAGAAACAACTGCTCCAAAACCGCCATAAAAAAGCCAACGGTTTGCAACTGCACATGGGGACAAAGATCATACTTTCTGGAAAAATGGCATCTGATCTGATGAATCAAAAAATAGAACTGTTTGGCCAGAATGACCATCGTTATGTTTGGAGGAAAAAGGGGGACGCTTGCAAACCGAAGTGCACCATCCCAACTGTGAAGCACAGGATGGCAGCATCATGTGGTGGGGGTGCTTTGCTGCAGGAGGGACTGGTGCACTTCACAAAATAGATGGCATCATATATTGAAGCAACATCTCAAGACATCAGTCAGTCTTCCAAATGGACAATGACCCCAAGCATACTTCCAAAGTTGTGGCAACATGGCTTAAGGACAACAAAGTCGAGGTATTGGAGTGGCCATCACAAAGCACTGATCTCGATCCTATAGAAAATGTGTGGGCAGAACTGAAAAAGCATGTGCAAGCAAGGTGGCCTACAAACCTGACTCAGTTACACCAGCTCTGTCAGGAGGAATGGGCCAAAATTTCACCCAAGTTATTGTGGGAATCTTGTGGAAGGCTACTCGAAGCGTTTGACCCAAGTTAAACAATTTAAAGGCAATGCTACCAAATACTAATTGAGTGTATGTAAACCTTTGACCCACTGGGAATGTGATGAAAGAAATAAAAGCTGAAATAAATCCTTCTCTCTACTATTATTCTGACATTTCACATTCTTAAAGTAAAGTGGTGATCCTAACTGACCTAGGACAGGTAATTTTTACTAGGATTCAATGTCAGGTATTCTGAAACTGAGTTTAAATGTATTTGGCTAAGGTGTATGTAAACATCTGACTTCAACTGTGCCTTTGATGATACAGTGGTACTGTACCAATTAGAGGTCGACCGATTATGATTTTTTTTCAACGCCGATACCGATACCGATTATTGGAGGACCAAAAACTGATTAATCGGCCAATTTTTAAAAAATGTATTTGTAATAATGACAATTACAACAATACTGAAATGAACACTTATTTTAACTTAATATAATACATCAATGGAAATCAATTTAGCCTCAAATAAATAATGAAACATTTTCAATTTGGTTTAAATATGGCAAAAACAAAGTGTTGGAGAAGAAAGTAAAAGTGCAATATGTGCCATGTAAAAAAGCTAACGTTTAAGTTCCTTGCTCAGAACATGAGAACATATGAAAGCTGGTGGTTCCTTTTAACATGAGACTTCAATATTCCAAGGTAAGAAGTTTAAGGTTGTATTTAATATAGTATTTATAGGACTATTTCTCTCTATACCATTTTTATTTCATATACCTTTGACTATTGGATGTTCTTATAGGCACTATAGTATTGCCAGTGTAACAGTATAGCTTCCGTCCCTCTCCTCGCCCCTACCTGGGCTCGAACCAGGAACACATCGACAACAGCCACCCTCGAAGCATCGTTACCCATCGCTCCACAAAATCCTTGGCAGAGCAAGGGGAACAACTACTCCAAGTCTCAGAGCGAGTGACGTTTGAAATGCTATTAGTGCGCACCCTGCTAACTAGCTAGCCATTTCACATCTGTTACACCAGCCTAATCTCGGGAGTTGATATGCTTGAAGCACAACGAAGAGCTGCTGGCAAAAAGCACGAATGTGCTGTTTGAATGAATGCTTACGAGCCTGGTGCTGCCTACCATCGCTCAGTCAGACGGCTCTATCAAATATCAAATCATAGACTTAATTATAACATAATAACACACAGAAATATGAGCCTTTGGTCATTAATATGGTCGAATCCGGAAACTATCATTTCGAAAACAAAACGTTTATTATTTCAGTGAAATAAGGAACCGTTCCGTATTTTATCTAACGGGTGGCATCCATAAGTCTAAATATTGCTGTTACATTGTACAACCTTCAATGTTATGTCATAATTACGTAAAATTCTGGCAAATTAGTTTGCAACGAGCCAGGCTTCCCAAACTGTTGCATATACCCTGACTCTGCGTGCAATGAATGCAAGAGAAGTGACACAATTTCACCTGGTTAATATTGCCTGCTAACCTGGATTTCTTTTAGCTAAATATGCAGGTTTAAAAATATATACTTCTGTGTATTGATTTTAAGAAAGGCATTGATGTTTATGGGTAGGTACAGTCGTGCAACGATTGTGCTTTTTTTGCAAATGCTCTTTTGTTAAATCATCCCCCGTTTGGTGAAGTTGGCTGTCTTTGTTAGGAAGAAATAGTCTTAACACAGTTCGCAACGAACCAGGCGGCCCAAACTGCTGCATATACCCGACTCTGTTGCAAGAGAAGTGACACAATTTACCTAGTTAAAAGAAATGTTAGCAAGCAATATTAACTAAATATGCAGGTTTAAAAATATTTCCTTGTGTATTGATTTTAAGAAAGGCAAGTTTATGGTTAGGTACACGTTGGCGCAACAACAGTCCTTTTTCGTGAATGCGCACCGTATCGATTATATGCAACGCAGGACAAGCTAGATAAACTAGTAATATCATCAACCATGTGTAGTTAACTAGTGATTATGATTGATTGATTCATTGATTGTTTTTTATAAGATAAGTTTAATGGTAGCTATCAAATTACCTTGGCTTCTTACTACATTCGTGTAACAGGCAGGCTCCTTGTGGAGTGCAATGAGAGGCAGGTGGTTAGAGCGTTGGACTAGTTAACTGTAAGGTTGCAAGATTGAATCCCCGAGCTGACAAGGTAAAAATCTGTCGTTCTGCCCCTGAACAAGGCAGTTAACCCACCATTCCTAGGCAGTCATTGAAAATAAGAATGTGTTCTTAACTGACTTGCCTAGTTAAATAAATACAAAAAAAGAAGAAAAATAGTCCAAATCGGTGTCCGATTGTTATGAAAACTTGAAATCGGCCCTAATTAATTGGCCATTCCGATTAATCGGTCGACCTCTAGTACCAATACATGTTTACAACCTCTTCAGAAGAGACAGGAATGCCAATGGGGTGGTGGGTGTGTTGTTGCTGTTTATATTCAGAACCACATTCCTGTAATCATTCCTAAGGATATCATGTCAAATGCTGTTGAAGTAATATGGCTACAGGTTCACCTGCCTCACCTGAAGCCCATTATTGTGGGACGTTGCTATAAACCAAGTACTAACAGTCAGTATCTGGATAATAAGTGTGAAATGCTTGATAATGTATGTGATATCAACAGAGAGGTATATTTTCTGGGTGACCTAAATATAAACTGGCTTTCATCAAGCTGTCCATTCAAGAAAAAACTTCAAACATTAACCAGTGCCTGCAACCTGGTTCAGGTAGGATGACCACATTTAAAATACCCAAATGTGGGACAACAGGATACATTTTTTGGAACAGTGTAACCTACATGAATAAAAAGATTTGTCATCCTTGGCAGCAGCTAATGGGGGTCCATAGTAAATACAAATACAAAATCACTGAGGACTTGTCATGTACCAACAACACCATCACTCTTGTCAAGATGGTACAACAGCATCTCAACTTCCTAAGGCGGCTGAAGAAATTCAACATGCCGCCCTGGGTCCTCTTCAAATGCTACCAATACACCATTGAGAGCGTCCCGGCCAGTTGCATCACGCCTGGTATGGGCTTCGTCCACGACCGCAAGACCCTCCAGCTCCCAACCCTCCATCTCCTCGAAACGGTGCCTGAGAAAGGCACGCAGCATCATCAAGGACCTCACACACCCCAGCCACTGTTTTCTCCCTTACCGTTGGGCATGAGGTCTGATACCAACAGGCTTAGAGACAGTTTCTATCTACAAGCCATCAGACTGCTGAACACTTAAACTGGAATGAGCACTTGCTCTGATTCCCCACACGTTAGCATACATGCACTCACTGTCACACCCTGACCATAGTTTGCTTTGTATGTTTCTATGTTTTGTTTGGTCAGGGTGTGATCTGAGTGGGCATTCTATGTTGGATGTCTTGTTTGTCTGTTTCTGTGTTTGGGCCTGATATGGTTCTCAATCAGAGGCAGGTGTTAGTCATTGTCTCTGATTGGGAGCCATATTTAGGTAGCCTAAATTTAGGTAGCCTTTTGTGTTGGGTTTTGTGGGTGATTGTCTCCTGTGTCAGTGTTTGTGCCACACGGGACTGTTTTCGGGTTTCACGTTTGTTGTTTTGGTTATGTGTTCATGTTCAGTTTTCTAATTAAAGAACCATGAACTTCAACCACGCTGCGTTTTGGTCCTCCTCTCCTTCCCAGGAAGAATCCCGTCACACTCACTCATGCACACACACAGACATACAGACGCACACATATACAATACATTCATGCTACACACACATCACAACTAATACTACCAGACTCTTATTATACTGCTCAGTTTATACACTGCCCCCATCCGCCTCTATCCCAATACACAGGACTATAAACTGGCTTCCTGTATTATACTTATGCTAAAATATTTATTATATTCTACTGAGCTACTTACTTTATGTTCGTATTATTAGATTTGATTATTTTTTATTGTTGTTGCATTGCCGAGAATGAACCTGTAAGTAAGTACTTTATTGGATGATTATACCATGTATATCCTTTACATCTGACTAACAACATTTGAAACAGAAACACACTGTCTCACTCACTCTCTCACACACACACACACACACACACAAACACAGTAAACAGTTCATGTGGATGCTAAATGCCATGTAGAGATTGAGATCTGGGTTGTAATAGCTGAGATTAGATAAGGAACATCAAGGTGAAGAGGGAGGCTCGGGGGAGAAAAACACGGCTCAGAGAGTGATCTCTCAAATGTCAAGATGTAAACACAACAGACGAAGAGCAGAGGAGTGTGAAGAAGGGAGAGAGGGGGGGGGGAGAGAAAGAGGAGGAGGACTCAGCCTCATAATCAAAGCTGACATCTCTCAATTCGATTCAATTCAAGGGCATTATTGGCATGGGAAACATATGTTAACATTGGGGCGGCAGGTAGCCTTGTGGTTAGAGCGCTGGGCCAATAACCGAAAAGTTGCTTGATCGAATCGCCGAGCTGACGATGTAAAAATCTGTCGTTCTACCCCTAAACAAGGCAGGAACACAGTACCCCGGTAAGCCGTCATTGTAAATAAGAATTTGTTCTTAACTGTCATTCCTAGTTAAATACGTTTTTTTTTTTTTAGTATTATACATTTGCCAAAGTAAGTGAAGTAATAAACAAAAGTGAAATAAACAATTAGAATGAACAGTAAATATTACGCTCTCTCACTCACTATAACACAGAGGAACCCTTTTGCTATTTTAATGAGGATCAATGATCACAGCTTCACTCTAGACGCGTGTCATTGTTCAATGGTATCTGAGAGATAGATCCCTTAGCAGAGCTAAATAACATTTAGTGAGGTGAGCAAATCTGGTGTTGCTAGAGTGGATGTTTGTAATCTCACAGGATAGAACATGTCCCATGGCTGCATCTTATTCTAGGAGAGATGTCACTCCCTTCTAACGGACCTGGATAGAGAAAGAGGGATACCTAGTTCAGTTGTACAACTGAATGCATTTAACTGAAATGTGTCTTCCGCATTTTACCCAACCCCTCTGAATCAGGGAGGTGCTGGGGGGGCTGCCTAAAATCAACATCCACGTCATTGGCGCCTGGGGAACAGTGGGTTAACTGCCTTGCTCATGGGCAGAACAGATTTTTACCTTGTCAGCTTGGGGATTCGATCCAGCAACCTTTCGGTTACTGGCCCAATGCTCCTACCCGCCAGGCTACCTACCGCCACTATAGGTAACCTTACATGTATGTGGGGAAAGTGTCTGACTTGTCTTGTTGTTGCTATTGTAATGTTAGTGCCGTAACTTAATCAGATAGCTCCTCTATGTCAAACAAGTCAAATGACACTATATAGTCAATATTATCTACACCTAACTGCACCTATATACTGTATAGCTGCATTTTGTAGGCTACATTTAGTCTATGGGGATGATAGATGATCTAATCTACATAGAGTGGGGTGGGAAACGGGATGGCAGTGTAGTAGTAATATGAATGGCATGTATACACACAGCTACACACAGATAGTGAGACTAGTGGTGTTTACCCTTAGCCCAGAGAAAGGAAGAGTTTTTCATCAGGGAGAGGAGATAACCGCTTTTTGTGGAACAGGATTGAAAAAAAGCTCATTCTCCATATCCAACAGTACCACATCTCAGCTCCACAATATCTCATCCTTACCACGTTACACACAGGCACCCACACACACACACACATAATGCTATCCAGATACATCCCACCTCCACGATATCTCATCCCCTGCCTGCTTCGCCTCACGCTTTCTTTGATTTCAAGAGCTGAACTATTCTGCAACATTTGTTGATGTGGTTCTGCTAGTAAATGCTGCAGAATTGTGCTTCTCTTGGAATCGCTGCTCTTCGCCGCCACGAGAAGTCCACGAGAGATCCATCGCCCACCGAGCTGAGAGCACAAAGATACACACACTTACACACACACACACGAATATACACTCACACTCCCTACACATCTGTTCTGGGCTATGCCTGAGCTCTCATGGTGCTCTGCTCCTCTCTTCTCCTGGACAGTTTTAGTCCAGTGGGTGAAGGACCCGGTCAGTCAGTCCAAGCTGCTGTCTGTGTCTCAGGGCCCAGAGCCCAGCTTCAGAGGTTCTGTAGGTGTATCTGGGGTTGTGTGGTGGATGACTTCCAGAGCTCGTTAACCTTGGGAGGCAGACCTAAATTCAGCCCATCCCCCCAGGCCCCCAGGTTAGGGTATGATCTGTATGTAGAATGCTCCCCCTCTTTGACCAGCACTGTCCAGCACACACAAACCATGCACGCAGAAACACTCTCTCTGGCTCTCTTACCTCTAGCATCACTCTTTTTCTCTCTCTCTCTCTCCCTCTCAGAATCAGGGTTGATACAGTGTTTTGTTTGACGTTCGGGTCTAATATAAACAACGTTACCACATCAACAACAGCACAGCCTAGGAAGTCGTCTTGTCATGTTGGAAGAAATACATGTTAAATTAATACATGTTAACTTGCAGCCATTACTTTATGCTGATAGATGTATTGTATTGGTCCTATTTACACAGGGCAAACCCTGTCTCAAAACTCACCACAGTCATTTTAGAATGTACAAGTAATTCACAAAGGTATCAAATGATTAGGCAGTTAATCAAATCCCTCTTGTATGAATTTAGCCGTTGTTTCAATTCCAGAGATCACATTCTATTGAAGCCGGCTGCAAGGTCTTAGTTCTTGTATTGTTGGTGTTTTTTAACCGTTGTTTAATTGGCGAGTCCATTTTAGCAGGAGGTTTTGGTGTGTGTGTGTGTGTGTGTTCATGTGTGTATGCATGTGTGTCTCATCCCTCAGCTGTGTGTGGTCAGACAGCAGCATCATTAGGTTGACAGTTTAAAACTGCTAAGGGAATAAGTGAGTTGTAGTGTGTGAATCAAGGCCATGTATAAAGCCACGTACTGTACCAGAGGTTAATGGCACAGGCAACCTTGGGCCACTGTAGAGGATATCACTCATCATATTGATACTGCAGCTATGTGTGTGTTGACGGGAGGGGTTCTGCAGTGTGTGTGTGTGTGTGTGTGTGTGTGTGTGTGTGTGTGTGTGTGTGTGTGTGTGTGTGTGATTGTCCTGTCCTAATTGCTCACATTTGATCTAAGTGGGTGTTGTTTCAGGGCTTCTTGCTCTCCTCTAGGTTCATTTATCAGGGAGAAATGGAGAGACTCCATCTACAACTCAAGACTCTCAGTCTTCAAGGTGAAGCCCTCAGAAGGCTCAGTGTTACCTTGTTAAATCGATGAGCCCCAGAAGTGGAATTCTCCTCTGAGGATGGAGTGTGGGTCAGGAAAATGTGTCGGCATACATTTGACCGACAACATTTTAATTTACCGGACTTTTGAGAAATCTGCCGGACCCATATGCATTGGGTGGGTAACCTGATTAAGGAGTCCACCCACGGGGCTCAGAATGACAGAAATCATATTTAGATTATGGTAATTAATATGAACAAAACATGCAAGTCCAATATGCAACGATGTGCAGTCCTTCTTACCCAATTCTGATGTGCACTTTGAACTTGTTAGAATCATTGTCCACATTTCCTTTTCCTCATCCAATCTGAACAGCAAACGAACAGCAAAATCACTAGCCTATGTCAATCTACTATCACCCATAGTAGAAAAACGTACCTTTTCTATTGGTCAGCTTGTCGAGAAAGAAAACGCCTATTCCAAACAGATTCCGGTACAGTTGTAGGAAGATAGATCCCGATTTAATTCAACCCGCAGGCCGAGGTTACATCAAGAAACGTTAAAAAGCAATAAGGCTGATGGATCAGATCAGAAGGTTTAGTTTAAAATGTTGATAAACTATTATTTCTTCACATTATAAACGCAGCAATGTTCACAAGGCAGTAGTCTAGGTGCGAATGTTCATTCCATAATGCAATTAGCGAGAAAACACCCTTGTCAAAACGCTCGCACATGCAAGCTTTTCATGTGACAGAGATTAAAATATCCATAGGAAATTTAGGAAGACAGGAGATGTAATAGGCTACTTTGAAGCAAGGTAAGACATGCCTCATAATGTGTATTAAAACGTTCAGCTTTCAAACAATTACGTATATGTTTTCAAAATGCATAGCCTACTGCCTCCAGCTCATTGCACAGTGTGACACGCTGATGAAGCCTTCCCTTGCTGTTTGATATGCTGCTGCAGCTGCTCTCGGCTGTCTGACAGGTTTTCTGCTCAAAGGCTCTGTATCTGTATGCTGTATGCATGTGATAATTAAGATACATAACCAATATACTGTACACACAAACACAAATGTAATTAAATGAACCTACAGACCGATAAGCATGACCAGTCAGACGTATTTCCTGCGACTGGTATTTCCATCAATGATAGGCTAAAAAGCATTATTTCGCAATGGGATTTTTTTTCTCCTCCGGGACAATTGGCCGGTGCCAATTTTATTTATCAGCTTTTCCATTTTTTTTATAGGCCAAAAGCCGGCTATTACTGGCTAACGGAAACCCTGGTGTGTGTGGTTGTGTGCATTCATGCGTGTGTGCGTGCGTGCGTGTGTGTGTGTGTGTGTGTGCGTGTGTGTGGTACCATCGGTTAAAGGCTGAGAGGGATTTGAAAGGCCATTTGTCCCTGAGGCAGACAGGCTTTAGGAGCAGACTGCAGGGAGAGGGAGCGAGAGGGGGGAGGGAGCGAGAGATGGGGAGGGAGAGAGAGATGGGGAGGGAGAGAGGGAGATGGAGCGCAAGGGAGTTTAGGAGAAGAAAGGAAGAGGAGAATAGAGGGAGTTTTTTTCTCTTCACTGCTTTCAATATAGTTCATTTTCCTCATCGTTCTGGATATAAATCAGTAGAGATTAATATCATAAGGTCAACAGATTGTATTTGCAGTCTAAGCCATTGTCCTTTCACTGTGTCTAACAGTCCATTTGATACCATCTCGCCTTCTCTTTTGTCCATTTGCTGATGTTAAAGCACAGTTTTAAACTAGATTTAGTGGGAGGAGCTGTCATTGTCTGTTATCCTGCCATATATAACCATATCTCTATGTCTGTTATCCTGCCAAAAACCATATCTCTGTGTCTGTTATCCTGCCATATATAACCATATCTCTGTGTCTGTTATCCTGCCATATATAACCATATATCTGTGTCTGTTATCCTGCCATATATAACCATATCTCTGTGTCTGTTATCCTGCCATATATAACCATATCTCTGTGTCTGTTGTCCTGCCATATATAACCATATCTCTGTGTCTGTTATCCTGCCATATATAACCATATCTCTGTGTCTGTTATCCTGCCATATATAACCATATATCTGTGTATGTTATCCTGCCATATATAACCATATCTCTGTGTCTGTTATCCTGCCATATATAACCATATCTCTGTGTCTGTTATCCTGCCATATATAACCATATCTCTGTGTCTGTTATCCTGCCATATATAACCATATCTCTGTGTCTGTTATCCTGCCATATATAACCATATCTCTGTGTCTGTTATCCTGCCATATATAACCATATCTCTGTGTCTGTTATCCTATATATAACCATATCTCTGTGTCTGTTATCCTGCCATATATAACCATATCTCTGTGTCTGTTATCCTGCCATCCATATCTCTGTGTCTGTTATCCTGCCATATATAACCATATCTCTGTGTCTGTTATCCTGCCATATATAACCATATCTCTGTGTCTGTTATCCTGCCATATATATTTCTCTGTGTCTGTTATCCTGCATATCTCTGTGTCTGTTGTCCTGCCATATATAACCATATCTCTGTGTCTGTTATCCTGCCATATGTACCCATATCTCTGTGTCTGTTATCCTGCCATATATAACCATATCTCTGTGTCTGTTATCCTGCCATATATAACCATATATCTGTGTCTGTTATCCTGCCATATATAACATTTACATTTACATTTAAGTCATTGTGTCTGTTATCCTGCCTTATAACCATATCTCTGTGTCTGTTATCCTTACAATATCTGTGTCTGTTATTCACCTTATATTTACTCTTTAAGTCTTTAGTTTATCCTGCCATATATAACCATATCTCTGTGTCTGTTATCCTGCCATATATAACCATATCTCTGTGTCTGTTATCCTGCCATATATAACCATATCTCTGTGTCTGTTGTCCTGCCATATATAACCATATCTCTGTGTCTGTTATCCTGCCATATGTACCCATATCTCTGTGTCTGTTGTCCTTCCATATATAACCATATACATGTTATCCTGCCATATATAACCATATACAGTGCCTTGCGAAAGTATTCGGCCCCCTTGAACTTTACGACCTTTTGCCACATTTCAGGCCTCAAACATAAAGATATAAAACTGTATTTTTTTGTGAAGAATCAACAACAAGTGGGACACACTCATGAAGTGGAACGACATTTATTGGATATTTCAAACTTTTTTAACAAATCCAAAACTGAAAAATTGGGCGTGCAAAATTATTCAGCCCCCTTAAGTTAATACTTTGTAGAGCCACCTTTTGCTGCGATTACAGCTGTAAGTCGCTAGGGGTATGTCTCTATCAGTTTTGCACATCGAGAGACTGAATTTTTTTCCCATTCCTCCTTGCAAAACAGCTCGAGCTCAGTGAGGTTGGATGGAGAGCATTTGTGAACAGCAGTTTTCAGTTCTTTCCACAGATTCTCGATTGGATTCAGGTCTGGACTTTGACTTGGCCATTCTAACACCTGGATATGTTTATTTTTTAACCATTCCATTGTAGATTTTGCTTTATGTTTTGGATCATTGTCTTGTTGGAAGACAAATCTCCGTCCCAGTCTCAGGTCTTTTGCAGACTCCATCAGGTTTTCTTCCAGAATGGTCCTGTATTTGGCTCCATCCATCTTCCCATCAATTTTAACCATCTTCCCTGTCCCTGCTGAAGAAAAGCAGGCCCAAACCATGATGCTGCCACCACCATGTTTGACAGTGGGGATGTGGTGTTCAGGGTGATGAGCTGTGTTGCTTTTACGCCAAACATAACGTTTTGCATTGTTGCCAAAAAGTTCAATTTTGGTTTCATCTGACCAGAGCACCTTCTTCCACATGTTTGGTGTGTCTCCCAGGTGGCTTGTGGCAAACTTTAAACAACACTTTTTATGGATATCGTTAAGAAATGGCTTTCTTCTTGCCACTCTTCCATAAAGGCCAGATTTGTGCAATATACGACTGATTGTTGTCCTATGGACAGAGTCTCCCACCTCAGCTGTAGATCTCTGCAGTTCATCCAGAGTGATCATGGACCTCTTGGCTGCATCTCTGATCAGTCTTCTCCTTGTATGAGCTGAAAGTTTAGAGGGACGGCCAGGTCTTGGTAGATTTGCAGTGGTCTGATACTCCTTCCATTTCAATATTATCGCTTGCACAGTGCTCCTTGGGATGTTTAAAGCTTGGGAAATCTTTTTGTATCCAAATCCGGCTTTAAACTTCTTCACAACAGTATCTCGGACCTGCCTGGTGTGTTCCTTGTTCTTCATGATGCTCTCTGCGCTTTTAACGGACCTCTGAGACTATCACAGTGCAGGTGCATTTATACGGAGACTTGATTACACACAGGTGGATTGTATTTATCATCATTAGTCATTTAGGTCAACATGGGATCATTCAGAGATCCTCACTGAACTTCTGGAGAGAGTTTGCTGCACTGAAAGTAAAGGGGCTGAATAATGTTGCACGCCCAATTTTTCAGTTTTTGATTTGTTAAAAAAGTTTGAAATATCCAATAAATGTCGTTCCACTTCATGATTGTGTCCCACTTGTTGTTGATTCTTCACAAAAAAATACAGTTTTATATCTTTATGTTTGAAGCCTGAAATGTGGCAAAAGGTCGCAAAGTTCAAGGGGGCCGAATACTTTCGCAAGGCACTGTACATGTTATCCTGCCATATATAACCATATATATGTGTATGTTATCCTGCCATATATAACCATATACATTTGTCTGTCATCCTGCCATATATAACCATATCTCTGTGTCTGTTATCCTGCCTTATGTACCCATATCTCTGTGTCTGTTATCCTGCCATATATAACCATATACCTGTGTCTGTTATCCTGCCATATTTAACCATATACATGTGTCTGTTGTCCTGCCATATATAACCATATACATGTGTCTGTTATCCTGCCATATATAACCATATCTCTGTGTCTGTTGTCCTGCCATATATAACCATATACATGTGTCTGTTATCCTGCCATATATAACCATATACATGTGTCTGTTATCCTGCCATATATAACCATATACATGTGTCTGTTGTCCTGCCATATATAACCATATACATGTGTCTGTTATCCTGCCATATATAACCATATACATGTGTCTGTTGTCCTGCCATATATAACCATATACGTGTGTCTGTTGTCCTGCCATATATAACCATATACGTGTGTCTGTTATCCTGCCATATATAACCATATACGTGTGTCTGTTATCCTGCCATATATAACCATATCTATGTGTCTGTTATCCTGCCATATATAACCATATACATGTGTCTGTTATCCTGCCATATATAACCATATACATGTGTCTGTTGTCCTGCCATATATAACCATATACATGTGTCTGTTATCCTGCCATATATAACCATATACATGTGTCTGTTGTCCTGCCATATATAACCATATACGTGTGTCTGTTGTCCTGCCATATATAACCATATACGTGTGTCTGTTATCCTGCCATATATAACCATATACGTGTGTCTGTTATCCTGCCATATATAACCATATCTATGTGTCTGTTATCCTGCCATATATAACCATATACGTGTGTCTGTTGTCCTGCCATATATAACCATATACGTGTGTCTGTTGTCCTGCCATATATAACCATATACGTGTGTCTGTTATCCTGCCATATATAACCATATACGTGTGTCTGTTGTCCTGCCATATATAACCATATACATGTGTCTGTTGCCCTGCCATATATAACCATATACATGTGTCTGTTGTCCTGCCATATATAACCATATACGTGTGTCTGTTATCCTGCCATATATAACCATATACGTGTGTCTGTTATCCTGCCATATATAACCATATACGTGTGTCTGTTATCCTGCCATATATAACCATATACATGTGTCTGTTGCCCTGCCATATATAACCATATACATGTGTCTGTTGCCCTGCCATATATAACCATATACATGTGTCTGTCTCTCTCTCTCTGCAGCGTGTCGACCAGGCTTCTACAAGGCGTTTGCGGGGAACATCAAGTGTTCTAAGTGTCCCCCTCACAGTTTCAGCTATGGAGAGGGGGCTGCTGTCTGCCACTGTGAGAAGGCTTTCTACAGAGCTGCGAGAGACCCACCCACTATGGCCTGCACACGTGAGTATCGTCAATCAAACAATCAGTCAATCAATCAGGCAATCTCGTTATTGTCTAAGCAGCCCTCAATACACTCAGATAGAGTACAGTACAGGTCTGTAGTGGTATATACTCAGAACAAAGACAGGGAGAGAAAGAGATGGGGGTAAAGAGAGCTAGAGTGAGAGGGAGAGAGAGAGAAAGAGACAGGTACAGTAGAGAGAGGAAGAGAGAGAGTAGAGAGCTGATAGAGATCTGTTGAGTAGAGAATGGGGGCTGATTGATGGGCACTGGGACACAGCTTGCCTCTTAGACAGAGAAAATAGAGGGAGATAGCACAGATAGGACAGGAAGCCAACGGACAGATGCTGACAGAGGAGGAGGAGGTGTAAAAGGAGGTGCTCCCTTCATCTGTCCTGAGAGAGAAACACTAAGCAGGACTGATGAGAGAGAGAGACAGGTTTATTCATGGAGAGGGGTTGGCTGGAGGGGAGGACAGTGAAGGAGGAAAGAAGGAGGGGGAATGAGTTAAGGAGAGGGGAGCAGGAGGGGGAGGCGGGGGGACATGAGAGAGGGATGGAGGGAAGGTAGAGAGCAGATGAGCAGGATAGAGGGGAGGAGGAGGGCAGGAAATAGGGAATGGGAGTGGGGAAGGGCAGGAGAGGGGAAGGTAGAAGGGTAGGAGAGGGGAAGGTAGAAGGACAGGAGAGGGGGTTGGAGGGCAGGAGAGGGCTCCAGCCTATTGTCCAGACAGACAGTGAGCTTGGCAGGCCTGGAGAGTTTAAATCCCTCAGGCCTTTTAACACTTCCCCTCTGACAGCTGGCACTGCTCTGTACAACACAATATCTGCACACTCACATACACATCACCTGCACACTCACATACACATTACCTGCACACACACACACACATTACCTGCACACACACACACACACATAATGCCTGCACACATCTACATAATGCCTGCACACATTTACATAATGCCTGCACACATCTATTTAATGCCTGCACACATCTACTTAATGCCTGCACACATCTATTTAATGCCTGCACA